>NW_026000305.1:7136747-7151721 GCF_001458135.2 Marmota marmota marmota | reverse complement strand
AAAAAAAAAAAAAAAAAGGCTAAGGTAGCAAAATGTGCAAAGAAAATGTTTATGCAAAGAAAAAAGTCGGTTTGATGAGTGGGAGCTCAATTGAGCTGGAATGCTAAGCATAGAGTAGTAGGAGACAAAAACCTAAAGATAAATGGTACTTTATTAAGGAAACCTTTGAATGTCAGACTCTGTGGTTTGTGATTTGTGGGAAATAGGGAGACGTGAATATTTTTTAGGAAGTTATCTTAGAAAAGAACTCATAATAGCCTGGTGTAGAATGGAGTAGGGAAAAAAAGAGGAAATACAGAAACCAATTAAGTAATAAAAGCCTAAACTAGAGTAGAAACAATACAAATTTTTAAATTGATATGAAAATTAATTCACTTACATAAAATAACCAGTTGTGATTATTAATATTTCTTGAACACTTATTATTAACCCAGCAATATACTAAGTGCATTATATATTTTTTAACTCAATTCTCATACTGATTCTGTAGGTTGGTAATATGATTATTCTCATTTTGCCAAGGAAAAAATTAAGGACCATAAAGGTTTAGTGTGGTACTAAAGGTCATACAGCTATTAAATGAAGGATCAAGAATTTATTTATTTATTTATTTAGGAAAGTAATTTTTTTTATTGGTTGTTCAAAACATTACAAAGCTCTTGACATATCATATTTCATACATTAGATTCAAGTGGGTTATGAACTCCCATTTTTACCCCAAATACAGATTGCAGAATCACATCGGTTACACATCCACATTTTTACATAATGCCCTATTAGTAACTGTTGTATTCTGCTACCTTTCCTATCCTCTACTATCCCCCCTCCCCTCCCCTTCCATCTTCTCTCTCTACCCCATCTACTGTAATTCATTTAGGATCAAGAATTTAAATCCAGCTTTTTATGACTTCTAAACAGATTATTTCTCTCATGGTATGGTATTGCTCCTTTAGGAAAATAAATTTTAAAAATTATATATATATATTAGTTGTAGGTGGACACAATACCTTTATTTTATTTGTGTGGTGCTGAGGATCAAACCCAGGGACTCACACATGGGAGATGAGCACTCTACCGCTGAGCCCCAGCCCCAGCCCCAGGAATATATTTAAAAATGGAAAATAAGTGAGAAATTCTCCATATCTCCAAAACTTGATACAGGCTGCCTGGGAAATATTTATTATCTTAAAAATAATAATTAAGTCTAGCTGGGTGCTGTGGCACATGCCAGTAATCCTAGCAGCTCAGGAGGCTGAGGCAGGAGGATCGTGAGTCCAAAGCCAGCCTCAGCAATGGTGAGGCACTAAGCAACTCAGTGAGACCCTGTCTCTAAATAAAATAGGGCTGGGGATGTGGTTCAGTGCTTGAGTTCCCCTGAGTTCAAACCCTGGTACGAAAATAATAAGTATGTCTGGAATAGAATCTTGTTTGAATTTGGAGAGGTGATCCTTTTTGTTTGGGATATGTTGATTTTTTTTTTGTAAGTTAATACACATTTACAAAAATTGTTGAATTTAGTAAACACTGAGCACTTACTCTTTGTCTTGCACAGTTCTTGGCTCTGGGTATATAGCAAATAATTAAAACATGCAAGAATATTTTCCTCATGGACTTTGCATTCTAGTAGGGAAATATAAATAAAATAAATAAGTAAAAATGATCAAGTAGGTCATTGATGATTGATATGGATAAAATAATTTCAGAGGTCAGTTGGGTAGGGCTAGGAGAGAGTTTCAATTTTAAATAGTAAGATCAAGGAAAGCCTCATTGAAAGGTAACAATGTGTGAGTATGAGTAAGCATGGTTGGGTTAGTACATAGTAAGGGCACTTAACATCAGTTCTTATCAACTTTCAAGTAAGTGATACAGTATTGTTAACTATAGTCTCCATGTTATACAATACATCCACAAACATATTAATTTTGTAATTGAAAATTTATACCCTTTGACCAACATTGCCCCATCTCCCATTCCATCCCTAACCTCTCACAACCCCTATTCTACCCTCTGCTTTTATGAGTTTGGCTTTTTATATTCCATATATATGTGTGCTCATGCAGTATTTGTCTTTCTTTGCCTGACTTATTTCACTTCACATAATGCTCTCCAGGCTCATCCATATTGTTGTAAATAATAGAATTTCCCCTTTTTATTGTTTAAACAGCAGGAGGTCATGGGAAAGTACTGGGGTATGGAATCTACCAAATTATGCTATGTTCATGTATGAATATACTGCACTGAATCCTGATTTTTATATGTATTTATACATGTATAATGTGCTAATTAAAATAATGATGATAATAGAAGGGAGATCAGTAGAGTAAGGCAAGTGTATCAGGGGGAGGGAGGAGGGTAGTGAAAGGATAGGTACTGGGCATATGTGATTGCTAAGACTGTTTTATATGTATGTTCAAATGTGGTATATGAATCCCACTATAATATATAATATTAATGCACTAATAAAAAGAAATTTAAAGAAAACTGCAGATCAAAAAGAAAAAAAATTGGTAAAGAACTTTTCATCCTGTATATGTACCACATTTTTTTATTCATCCTTTAAGGTTTAGTTAGCTTGATTCCACATTGAATGCAGAAATAAACATGCAAAAAGAGAAATCTCAAGGCTAAGGAAATAGCTCAGTTGGAAGAGTGCTTACCTTGCATGCACAAGGACCTGGGTTCAATTCCTAGTACTACAGACAAAAATCTCTTCAACATATCATTTCCTTTGGATACATATCCAGATATGAGATACCATTATTTTCCATAATGGCCACACCAATTTACCACCAACAGTGTAGAAGGATTTCCTTTTCTCCCCATTCTCATCCCAACTTGTTATCTTTTGCCTCTTAAACAATAAATATTCTTAAAGGAGTGAAGTGATATTGTGCTTTGATTTGCCTTTCCCTGATGATTAGTGACCTTTAGCACCTTTTTATATACTTGTTGTTTGCCGGCTAATTTTCTGTCACCTAATCAAAATCACTACCTGTGAAAATATTTCAAACATATACTTCAGTTTGGGAGCTGAACGACCTTGAGTATGACAACTCTTTATCCTTTACGGTTGTTCTGAGCTGTGTGTTGTATCACCATTGTCTTTCCTTGCCTGACTTATTTCACTTCACACTTATTTACTTTATGGTGATATAAAGGAGCTAGATTATTTTGCGTCATCTTTATCTAAAAAATCTCAATGTTTAACCTCTTGAACTTGAATGCATACATAATTGTTCATGTTACTCATCATGCCTTTTAAATGAAGTGAGCACCCTATCTTTGAACAACGTGCTATTTTACTTAGCAGGCAATTGAGGCAAAATAATAACAATAACAATTTCTTCAGAGGCTGGATCATGCATGCTTCAAGCCACATGGATTTGATAATCCAAAGCAGGATGTTTCATAATTCCCATTTCATTTTGTTCTTCCCACGTATCTTTAAAGTCAGTTAAGTCCTCCTAGATTTCAGCAGCCTTGAGGCAACTCTCCAAGTCCCTAAGCTAAAATTTGTTTACCTCAGAACAAGGGTCATGGACCCAGCTGAGTCAACTTTCTGGGGATTTTCATTCTCTGTTCTGGTGCTATGGTCTATTGTCTTGGATCATTAAGAGGTGACTAAATGACCCATGTAAATGGAAGTATTTAAAGAGAGGCTTGTTGCCCACTGATTTTCAGACATCTGGGATGTATTTGGATCAAATCAGTGGCCCCCAAATGATGGTTCAAGGACAAATGCTGGGCTGGCTATATCAGAATCATATGGGGAGCTTTTAAAAAATGAGTTTTGGGCCCTACCCCAAACATACTGAATCAGAATCTCTGGAGGAAACACCAGGACAACTATAATTAAAAAAATCTTCCCCACATTAGTCTGAGGATATGTGAAGTTTGTGAAATTATAGTCTATATTAGAGATTCTCAAATGTTAATGTGCAGAAGAATCACCTGGGGGTACTCGTTAAAAATGCAGATTCTGATTCTGAAGATCAAAGGAGGAACCTGAGAATCTTCTGAATCTCTAACAAGCTCCCATGTGATATTGATTCATAGATTTGGAAGAACAAGGGGCTAGATTATTTCTGAGGTTCCTTCTACCTATACTTTCCTGTAGAAAGAAAGTGCCTTGTAGAATCTGTAGCATATTACCCTCACTCACATAAAAAACTTTCCATTTAAACAGATATATATGTATACACACAGTATTGTTAACTATAGTCTCCATGTTATACAATACATCCACAAACATATTAATTTTGTAATTGAAAATTTATACCCTTTGACCAACATATATAAATATGTTATTTATATATATATATATATATATNTATATATAGTTTAAATATATATATATATATTTTTTTTTCTTTGTATAGGATTTTTCTTTTTTATAAAAATGTGCCAGACAATAATTAACTTGTTTTCTTTCACTTGCAGCTCTGCCTGTTTCTCACTTAGCTTTCAACACATATCTGAAAATGTCCCAGAAAACTAATTGTCCAAGTTAATCATCGTGGAAAGTGGGTGACCCATTGTACACAAATGCAAACCTTTCTTCTGCGTGAGCCAAAAAAGAAAAGCAGCCTGCCAAACACCTGTAAAAAGATGGCTATCATCATATGGGAATTTGAAGATCTGTTATATGGCACAGTCATGATCCAAATGGGAAAAAAAACAACTGTCATGATGTCCTAGGAGGCTTTACAATAAACAACAGAAGAAAATTATAACGGTTTTCCATCTGTGCTTGCAAACTAGACTTCCATGTAGTTACTCCAGATAAATCCAAGGAAATTGTGCAGATAATTCTTTGAAAAGTCCCCAAATCATACATAGAGGCTAACATATGTGGCAAAAAGAAAATTATTTTATGCTGTTTCTTCAACCCATTTACAATCCATATTTTAGAAAGAACAGGATTTAATCAATTGTGAATTTAGGTTTTAAATCACCATCAAACAAAACAGTTTCTCCAGAAAGAATCATGCTTGCTAATGACACATGTAACAGGACAAATGGAGACAACACAGATTTTCGGTACTTCATCTATGCAGTGACATACACTGTCATTCTTGTGCCAGGTCTTATAGGGAACATATTAGCCTTGTGGGTATTTTATGGTTATATGAAAGAAACAAAACGGGCTGTAATATTTATGATAAACTTAGCCATTGCTGACCTATTACAAGTTCTTTCCCTACCACTGAGGATATTTTATTACTTGAACCATGACTGGCCATTTGGACCTGGCCTCTGTATGTTCTGTTTCTACCTAAAGTATGTCAATATGTATGCGAGCATCTACTTCTTGGTTTGCATTAGTGTGCGAAGATTTTGGTTTCTCATGTACCCATTTCGCTTTAATGACTGCAAACAGAAATATGACTTATATATCAGTATTGCTGGCTGGCTGATCATCTGCCTTGCCTGTCTACTATTCCCACTCCTCAGAACCAGTGATGACACCCCAGGCAACAGAACCAAATGTTTCGTGGACCTTCCTACCAGGAATGTCAATCTGGCCCAGTCTGTTGCCATGATGACTGTTGGAGAATTGGTTGGGTTTATTACTCCTCTTCTGATTGTCCTGTATTGTTCCTGGAAGACAGCTTTATCACTGCAAGATAAGTATCCTGTTGCTCAAGACCTTGGAGAGAAAAAGAAAGCCTTGAAGATGATTCTAACTTGTGCAGGGGTATTTCTAATTTGCTTTGCACCTTATCACTTCAGTTTTCCTTTAGATTTCCTGGTCAAGTCCAATGAAATTAAAAGCTGCCTAGCCAGAAGAGTGATTTTAATTTTTCATTCTGTGGCTTTGTGTCTTGCTAGTCTAAATTCCTGCCTTGACCCAGTCATATACTATTTCACCACTAATGAGTTCAGAAGACGTCTTTCAAGACAAGATTTACATGATAGCATCCAACTCCATACAAAATCCTTTGTGAGTAACCATACCAATTCTACCATAGCAACTGAATTATGCTAAATAACAAATGGAATGAGGCCTGGAGAGCAAGTACATCAGAATGCATTTGCAATTCCCCAAGCTACAGGGAAGTACTCACAGGAAGCATTCATAACTTTTCAGTTGTATTCTCTTACCTGTATGGGGAATTCACATTTTCATGGTAGTAACTATTTGCAGCATTACGTTCCACAATCATTGATGTTGACCTGTCCATGTAGTAATTTCTCATCAGGTCTTTAAGACTGAAACTAAACTATAAAATTTTAATGACATTCTGTACATATATGCTCTCATCTAGAGTCAATGACTTTATCTGTGAACCTAAGTTGCAATGAGATTACTAGCTTGGGGCTACCTTAAACACCTGAGATTATTACTACAAATATTGAGTCTCTATATTCAGAGGAAGTGCAGTTATCTATTTATAATAGTAATCACATTTTACATTCCAACAACATAATTTTGGTTGTATTTTAAATAGGGTGGATATATTACTCTGTGTAAACAAAATTGTATAAACATTGACTCGCTTTTATCTTCCATGTGTGTGATTGGATTCCAAGGTTTAAAGACACAAATAGCTATTTTCTTCATTCAATGTCAACTTGAAACATCATTTGTTACATCTCTTCAGTGAATCAAAATCTGAACTCAGGACTCTGGTATGTTTTAACTAATAACAACCACATCTACATAAAATAACTCTTTGTGATTGTATATGATGCCACCTTGAATCTATCCAGGGCAGATAGTTTGCCAAAGACAATCCAAGGTGACCCAAATGACCTATAGGCCCAGGAGAAAGCAGAAAGGAACTAATCACAGTTCCGTCTCTCAAACTATTTCCAATGAACATCTCTGGAAATGTATGAAGATGCACAATAGAGGGAATCTTCATCATGTTTCTAGAGTTACATTGAGGTAACTCTGATAGTTAACTGCACTTACTGATCATATGGAAGAAATAGGGCACTAATTAATCACTAAGTTTAGGCTAGAATGGAAAGATGAAACAAAGTTAACTATGCCTCTTAAAAACATCATCACATTATGTTTTTTATTCCAGGCTAGGTGTTATCTGTAAATCCACCTACACAAGCCAGAGTAGAGTTTGGAGGCAGTCATGTGGATCATTTTTCTTGTTCAGCTTTGCCCCAGCCATATCAATCTGAAAGCCTGCACAGCTCACATCCCAGCAACTGGGGAAGGCAATTCTTTCAACTGTTGAAAAAAGTGTGGAAGATAATTTTGGCATCTTTGGACACACCTTACAATTGCTTTGTCTGTTACCTGTTTGGTACTATTATGGAGGACAAACCTAGGATATGAGTAGTAATTAAACCTGAGGTCATAAATATTAGCATGTTTTACAACATGATTTAGCAAAAAGCTCTAACTTTAAAAAAATGTTCTATCTAAAATTGGTGTCCTGTAATGAAGACACATTCTACTTTTCATCAAGAAAGGATGCAGAATCCAAGCAATGGTTTTAACATATATAGAGGAAGGTTTAGTTTTAGGCACATAGTTATGATACTAATATGTTTATGGGAAAAGCTGGTGAAATCGAAATGAATTCTAAAAGCTAAGATTAACAGGACATTTTATAAAGTTTTCCTCTGGGCAATTGTTTATTTGACTTGTACTTTGATATAAAAATAATACCATATTAGAAAGATGACTCTGTGCTGCTAGTAATAGTGTATCTGTGTATCTTCTAATAATTCATCATAAGGTACATGTTTTGATGTATTAAATGAGTGTTAAAATTTAAGAAGAGTAACTGTAACTGGTGTATGTTTGCTTCAAAGTGATTTGTGTTTGAGTATAATTTAATGTTGTAATAAGATTCCAAGTAATCATTATGTGGAATTGTGAAACAACTGTAGGTACTTGTGATGGGAGGATTCTGTCTAAATTCTGTGCTTACTATTTCCTAGATTTACATGAATTACACTTCTTAGGATCACATGGGGATACTATTGATTTAATTTTATTAACATTGATTTCATTTTAAACATTTTCTCTTGAAGGGGAGAAGAAACATTTCTAGGAGTTTATTGACATTCTTGGAGGTTTGATTGAAGGCAGAATCCATTTGTTAGGCAGCCCGTTTATATCATTAAATAGAAGACAAGTGCCCAGTGTTCTTAGGTCACTTAATGAAGACCACCTCTTCTATAAGGCTTACTCATCTAGGTTTGCATCAGTTCTCTGATTTCCTTTGTTCACCCCACACATACATACACACCTCATCAATACATTTTATCTTCTTTCCCATTCCCATGCTCTTCTAGGCAATAATCTGATCAACTCATTCATACTATGGTGCTAATGACTAATGTTAGCTTAATATTTGTCCATGGATATAAGAATTCCAGACTGTATGACTAGGCATTATTATAAAGTGGTGAATTTCAGTGGAGGGATTGCAAACACTGAAGCAGACAGACTGGAATGAAAGTGGGTCGTATAGCAGTGCTTTTCAGATTACATATAGTAAGTGACCAACTACATTGCTGACCATTAGGGGGCTGCTAAATTCTAAGAAACATATTCATAAATGTGGCTATCAGTTTCTCAGATCTCTGTTTTTTTTTTTTCTTTTTGCCTCGTTCCCTCCCAACTGTGGACCCAATTTCCAGGGGAAAATCCAAACTAGGAAAGAAGTCTTGATGCGGCTATTATGCAGGTAGTTGTCTCCTCCTGGAGATTCCCCATTCTTTGGAGAATCTTCCCTTCAGTTCTCTCACTTAGCTCTCTGGATTTTATGTAATGGGGGTACAAATAGTAAACACTCACCTATGGTAACATACAATTCAAGGTCAATGGTCTCACATTTCCTATGTAAAATTGTTTAAAGTATAATTTCAAAATGCAAGCATAATGATTCCAATACTTTTCAATATGAAGTGATTTTAATGTTATTACTATTGTCTTTATTGTTATTGTTATTATTATACTCAAATGGGTTATGTGTTTTCATTGTCCCTCATTAAGCAGAAAATTCCTTCAATGGGCAATTCCATGAAGAAGAGCCATCTGCCCCAGGAACAACAGACCAGACTCTCTTGGCCTGAAAGGGTGCATTGCTGGACTCTTGTGCAACCTAATTTTTATCTCACTTTTTGTTTTGACTCCCAAGATACTGTGAAATGTTGCACTTGGAGTTTATTTGCAGCTATAATTTATAATACACCTTTTAATAATAAAGATTGTTTATGTGGTTATATTTTCTGCCTCTAGAAGTCATTGTGTATTCAATTTAGCCTCTTTTTTTAGTAAACCAATAGACTTGAGTGTATTAGTGTTCTCACGCATGTGGATACACATGAATAAAAGAGACTGAGACTCTCCTTTTCTTTTTTCCTCTGTTGTAGAGGTATATTCAGTTCTCAAAGAGAAAGGTGAGCCACTTCCTTCACCCTATTATATTCTGTTCCCCTCTCCTCCCACAGATAGACATTTTACTATCTAAATTATTTCTCACCCTATCCGTGGGCTACTTAAAACCCTTTCTTTTCAATAAGAGGGCAGAGGGAATGTTTTCTTTTTATTCTTAAGGTTTATATGACATGGCAGTCTCTGTTTGTTCTTGTGGAATGGCAAGGAAAAATCCATCCTCTATCGTCCCCCTCTGCCCTTCTTAAAGAAGATATACTTCAACAACAACAACAACAACAACAACAAAATCAAGTCAGGAAAAACCTTTAGTCTTCTTCTCAGCCTAGCTCTTTTTTCCTCCTTGAGCAGTTCCTTACTCATCTCATCTATGTCCCTAGTGCTTTCAGGAAGTTGAGTTATATTCTGTTATAACCAAGTTATTAGAAAATACACATTTTGGCTCTCTCAGAAAGTCTTTCCCTGGAAATGGTAAAGTTTTTCCAAATGAGGAATTTCTGATGTTCTGGTAGACCTGAATAAAATAATAAAATTATAAATGTATAATTTCCCCCATGCTTCAAATGGCCTCAAGTCATATAGAGAACTCTTCTGTGCCCCTTGAAGCCAGCTCACAAATAACTCCATTGCTTTCAATGGAGTGGTGGTGGTTGTGGAGAGGAAGTGAGAGATAAACTTTTGAGTAAATGTAGCTGTTTTAACTTACTTATTCCTTAATTTGTAAAGAATGAAGTGAGTGTGTGTGTGTGTGTGTGTGTGTGTGTGTGTGTGTGTAGCAGAAGGTGGGAGAAGAATGAACTTTACAAAAAATGTCCTCAACAGAACTTTTCAGCCATATCCACTACTTGATTTTACCACCACCACTTATATTATTGATAAAATTCTCTTCATCTAACTCTATGCACATCTTCTGATGCATCCATAGCCTTACATATGCCTTCTTTTATCTCTTCAAAGAAAATAATGCAACTGTTCCATGGAAAGGATGGTCATTAGGCCCACCTCCAGTGTCTTCTTTTATAGGAACTTCTAAATTTTTGTTTTTGTTTTTTTGAAAACCTGGGATTGAACTCAGGGGCACTCAACCACTGAACCACATCCCCAGCCCTATTTTGTATTTTATTTAGAGACAGGATATCACTAAGTTGCGTAGCACCTTGCTGTTGCTGAGGCTGGCTTGGAACTCGTGATCCTCCCATCTCAGCCTCCCAAGCTGCTGGGATTACAGGCATGCACCACCCCACCCAGCGGAACTCCTAAAATTTGATTCCGGCCTATAATGATGAGATTTGGGGGAGCTTTTCTAAAACATATTGAATATCTGAAAATTATAAGAATACTGATAGCATTCATACTATTCATGTGCTAATAAAATAAGAAGACAAAAATAAAAATAGTTCAAAGAAATGATAGTACAAGTTATGTACTCAAGGAATGAAAGCATAAAGGACGTAGTCTTGCTAAAAACTGACCACACCACCTTTGCATAAAGTAAAACATTTAATACTGACTTTAAAATTGTCTAATCTCACAAGTTTAACTTTTTCACTGACACATATTTAAAGAAAAATGATACACAGTACATTCTACTATGGAAAAGTTCAAACATATTCAAAGAGGAGCAATTAATATAATAAAGTCCTAGTATTCAACTCCAGACAATATCAGTGCATGACAAACTTTCTCTGTTGTATGCAAGCTTTGACTCCTGTATCCTAGATTAAAATATATTCAAACATTATCTAATTTTATTTGTAAATATTTTAGTAAGTTATAGTGCTATTTCTATGAACCATTCAGTGTATGGTCAAAAGGTAATGAGAAATAAAAAACTGATTTTAAATGCTCTACAATGATGTCAAACACTAAATTCCAACAAGTAAAATTCCCTTTTGATCAATCTGAACAAGTTCCAACTCAGATACAAATATTCATTAACATAACTCTATTTCCTTTAGGTGAACCCTTTTCTACTTCACAGGAGTGATGGAGACTAGCACTGAATTCTGTTCAGTGATTACTGGGTCCAAATTTATTATAGATTTTTATGGGAAGGAATTGACTCTAATAAATTCAGTTCCACTAAATGTAAAAATATCAATGGTGACAAACTGCCTTTTCATTTTAGTTAAAAATTATTCACAAAACAATACTGAGAATAGTATTAGAATGTGTCTATGTAAATGTATATCCTGTAATATTTTTGAAATCTATGCCATAGTTATGTGAACTCTGTGACTATTACTTAGAGTTAGGTGGCTAAAGTTCTCTAAATTTTACCTCCCTCAGGCACAGCACATATTCATATTTTGTATCTGTCCTGATAAGAAAAGAATAGTTAGACTATGAGTTCAGCTGTTGTTAATAGAACTGTGACTTAAACTATATAGAAACACATTTTTTTCTTTTCAAGTCTAAGCCAGTATGGTAGCTTTTATTTTTCATGATGTTAAAAGATCCAGGCTCTTGTCTTATAACACCAATATTTTTTAAATATGTATTTTTATTCTAATTAGTTTTATGTGATAGTAGAATGTATTTTGACATATTATACATATATAGAGTATAACTTCTCATTCTTCCGGTTGGACATGATGTGGAATTGTACATGATGTACAACCAATGTGTAATCATATATGCACATAGGATAGTAATGCCCAATTCATTCTACTATCCTTCATATCCCCACACCCCTCCCTTCCTTTCCTTCATTTCTCTTTGTCTAATCCAAAATATTTCTGTTCTTTCCTACCCTCCCCTTATTGTGAATTAGCATCTGCATATCAGAGAAAACATTTGGCCTTTGGTGTTTGGGAATTGGCTTATTTCACTTAGCATTGTATTTTCCAGTCCTACCCATTTACCAGCAAATGACATAATTTCATTTTACTTTATGGTTGAGAAATATTCCATTGTGTATAAATACCACAGTTTCTTTCTCCATTCATCTGTTGAAGGGAACCTACATTGGTTCCATAGTTTAGTTATTGTGAACTGAGCTGCTATAAACATTGATGTGCCCACATCACTGTAGTATGTTGATTTTAAGTCCTTTGGGTATATATCAAGGAGTGGGATAGCTGGGTCAAATGGTAGTTCTGTTCCAGGTTTTCTGAGGAATCTCCAAACTGCTTTCCATATTGGCTGCACCAATTTGCAGTCTCACCAGCAATGTATGAGTGTACCTTTTTCCTTGGTTGCTTTCTTTGCACCTAAATGGTACAAGATATTGTTTTGAAAAAGTTTAATTGTAAGGTCAGTAGGTTCACATAACTCCAGCATATTGGATTCTTAGTTCTTACATAAGCAACTGAAGGCCAATGGAAATAGCAAAATGAAACTTAATGATCAGAAACTGACAACTAACAACCAACTAGGGACGTTTCACCCAAATAAGGCAAATGCCTTAGTTTAAGTTGCAAGCAGGCAATCAAATGATTTCTTAATTTGATTCTGCATGTAACCTATAAAACCTTGATTCTCACACAGCTTGGAAGAGGTTTCTAAATCTCTTCTTATTCTTGTTCTGAGGGCGACCCAATTTATGAACCATCCTTTGCTCAATTAAATTTAAATTTAACTTGTCTAAATTTTTCTTTTAATGATATCTTATCACATTAATGTTATTGAAATGGGGGAGTGCAGGTATGTATCTTCCCTAAAGTTGATGACTGGATATTGGGAATATCCTCCTGCATGCAACTCACTGGCTTGAAATTGATGACATGGCCCCACCAAGCTGCCAGGAAGTAAAGAATTTGCAGTCATTATTCCAGGTGGGCACTTGTTAAATTAAGAATTGAACAATCTTTTTTTTATTGAAGAAGTGGAAAATACATATGGAGGAACAATGTGTATTCTCTTTTATTCTAGGGATTCAAGGGTTATAGGGATGTCATTTGTCCTAAACATTTCATCTATACCACAAACCCCAGCCGTCCTTTGTATACTCATCTCATTTTGTACAATCTCTACTTCCCTGAAATGGTGCAGCACCTTCTCTTCCACCTTGGGTTATTTAACACACCCAATGACACAAACATCTACAAGCAAATGGAACAGCATCTTAAAAGTCATGGCAAAGGTGTCCTGGCACTGTATGGACAAGGGTTAATGTCAGCAAGATGGAGAACCAAAGAGGTGGATATCAGAGGTGCCTATACTTTCTTCATACTGTTTCCAGAGAGAAAGCAACACTCCCTTTTCTGACAACACATCAATGAATCAGCTCAGGTGCAGCACTGGCCTCAAATTTAATTACTTTAAGAAATTAAATTGCTTTAAAATGTCTTTAGAATATCTCTTCCTTCCACCTCAACAGCTATCTTGTCTCTTCCTTAAATTTTCAAAGTCGTTCAGTTCTCAATGTTGATCACTCTAGCTAAAAAGAACTCTCCACCACTACAGATGCAAGTTCTCCTTGAATTTTTCCCTGAGTACTTATAATTTATAATTTTTTTGTTTATTTATTGTATGTCTGCCTCAATTTGAATACTAGATTTGTTCAATTTTGTGTCTGTGATGGTTAGTCCACAACCCACAACACAGTAAATACTCAAAAAATGTATGTTGAATGAATGAAAAGAAAATGGGTGTAAATAAGTTGAAATCTGTTATCCAGCATTTTCTTCATGGAATACTATATAAATTGATATCTTATGATTTATAGTACACAATAACAGTTCAGATTGATGGTATTGAACTAGGCCTTACCAGATTTTTCGGTGCTATCAAAATCATCTAAGAAGAAATATATTTGACTTTTTTTTCCTTTATGTGTCCCTCATTGTATTATGTGGTATACTAAAGAACATATTTTGTCTTTGCTCCTGGACTCCTTGTAGAGAACTCTGAAACCCTTGGAATTTCTTCAGTGATTTAAATGCATTTATGTTGAAGAAGTGATTTGCTAGGCACAGTGGCACATACTTATAATCCCAGTGGCTCAGGAGGTGGAGGCAGGAGAATTATAAATTCAAAGCTAGCCTCAGCAATTTAGCAAGGTCCTAAGCAACTTAGCAAGACCCGGTCTCAAAAAATAAATGGGGGTATAGCTCAGTGGTTGATCACACTTGGGTTCAATCCCTCGTACCAAAATTTTAAAAATTTGGGGCTGGTATACCCAAGTGATTGAGTGAGGGTCAATTGCACCTCCCAACAGAAGAGAGGCTAGAGCTTGAGTTCAATCACTTGGACAATGGTTTAATCAATCATGCCTGCAGAAGGACAGGTGGCTAAAACCTTGAACATGGAGACTCAAAGTAGCTTTCGAGTTTTTGAAGATATTACAACAGTGGGAGATTGGCACACTCTGATTCTGCTAGGAGAGAAGCTTCTGTACTCAGGGCACTCCCAGACCTCACGCCATGTATCTTTTCATCTGACTGTTCATCTGTATCCTTTATGATAAAATGGGAATCATAACAGTTTCATGAGCTCTGGAAGTTATTCCAGCAAATTTCTAACCTGATGACGTTATGAAAAGTCCTGAATTTGTAACCAGGCATCTGAAAGTTGCAGCTGACATCTGAAGTATTGGCATACCTGTGAAAGTCTTGCCTTGGGGGATCTACATTAACTCCTTTTTTTTTTTTTTTTTTT
>NW_026000305.1:7079105-7133526 GCF_001458135.2 Marmota marmota marmota | reverse complement strand
TTTTTTTTTTTTTTTTCCTTTTTTTTTTTTTTTTTTTTTTGGCTTACTGGGAATTGAACCCAGGGGCACTTAACCACTGAGCCACATCCCCAGGTCTTTTCATATATTTTATTTAGATGCAGGGTTTTGTTGAGTTCCTTAGGGCCTAAGTTGCTGAGGCTGGATTTGAATTTGCAATCCTCCTGCCTCAGGCTCCTGAGCTGCTGAAATTACAGGCATGAGCCACCAAGCCCAGCTTTACATTAACTCTTGATAGTCAGTGTCCGAATTCAAAATTCAGTTGTATTGTAGTTACATCCAGTTGATGTTATATAACTGATACCATAGTGGTATTGGAAATCTCAATTATCACAACATTTTTTACTTTCAGTCAAATAAGACTTTGGTATAACAGCATCCTCATTAACCTGTCTGTGAAAGGTAGCACAGGACTTATTATAGAGTAACTGATATATTCTTTCTTAAATAGTCCTTCTAACACTAAGAACAAATTTTTTTAAAAACTTGGTTACTTGAAATAGGCATACCTCTGGATGAAGAAAAAATAGTATCTCAATAGGTTATACTTGATTTTTGTATACCTAATGAGCCCCTTGCCTTAGCTTTAAGTTGTCATATTTAGTTACATTGCAAATCTGTCTAAGCATGGTTTCACTGAAGCCCACACCTGAGAGAAAATGTGTTCTGGGGCATTAGGCCAGAAAGAGCATCATAATCATATCTACCAATATTAAACATAAATCCAAATAGAAGGAAAGAATGTACTTTCTCAAAGGTATATCCCAAAACAGAAATTCACCAACTCTTTGTCAATCCATCAAGTTTAATTATTGCTCCCATGGGACCTAGCCAGAGACTTCTAAAAACCACTAAAAAATCAATAAATGCTGGACCTAAGTTGGGGATCAAGGAATATTTTAGCTCCTGTTTTTTTTCTGAGTATCATCGGAATGGGCACAAAATACTACCTGTTTTTCTCTTCCTCTATCCTACAATAAACGTTTCATTCAGGACTTGAGGAGGGCATCTGGCAAGGTATGGGCAGAGAAATTCCCACCACTACTTCTGCCATAAATGATTTTCACTCCCTACCAGCTTCTTTTTTTTTTTTTTAAAGAGAGAGTGAAAGAGGGAGAGAGAGAGACAGAGAATTTTAATATTTATTTTTTAGTTATTGGCGTACACAACATCTTTGTTTTGTATGTGGTGCTGAGGATCGAACCCAGGCCGCACGCATGCCAGGCGAGCGCGCTACCGCTTGAGCCACATCCCCAGCCCCTACCAGCTTCTTAAACACACTTTTCTCTTCCCTCATCTCTTTATGTCCAATTGACAATTGAGATTTCCAATACTTCATTACAGGCTATGAGTTGTGAGACAATCATTTACTAACAAACAATCTAATGAAATAGTTCAAAGTAGTAACATGTAGACCATAGCCCTGAAAGTATATTTGGATTTTACTAAGTAGAGATGATGAATTAGTTCTCACTTAAAGACAGATTTTGGACAACAAATATAGTCAGAGGAGGGTGAACCCAAGCCTTAAGCCCTTTAAAATATTCTTATATGCTGATTAACCTCATTGCAACCTGTATCATTGGTTGTTTTTTGATTTCCAATGAAAAGACCAATTCCTCTAAAAAGGTGGTCATAAAGACATGAGAGAAGAAATGTGTGTTTAAGAAGCTGGGAGGTAGTGAAAATCATTAGAACTGTTGAAAAAAGAGGAAGATTGATTAATTGATTGACTTTTAATTTGGCATCAGGGATTGAACCAGGGGCTCTTAATCACTGAGCCATATCCCCGGCCCTTATTATTATTATTATTATTATTATTTTTTAATTTTAAGACAGGTTCTCCCTAGGTTGCTCAGAGCCTAGCTAAATTGCTGAAGCTAGCTTTAAAGTTGTGATTCTCCTGCCTCAGCTTCCGGAGCCACTTGGGTTAAAGGTGTGTGTCACTGCACCTAGCAAGAAAAAGTATTTTTACAACGCATTTAGAAAAGTGTAAGCATTTTTTACAAATCAAAACTACTCTAAGATACCATCTCACCCCAGTAAGAATGGCAGCCATTATGAAAACAAACAACAACAAGTGTTGGCGAGGATGCGGGGACTACTGGTGGGACTGCAAATTGTTGCAGCCAATTTGGAAAGCAGTATGGAGATTCCTTGGAAAACTGGGAATGGAACCTCCATTTGACCCATCTATTCCTCTTCTTGGACTATACCCAAAGGACCTAAAAACAGCATACTACAGGGACACAACCACATCAATGTTTATAGCAGCACAATTCACAATAGCTAAACTGTGGAGGCAAACTAGATGTCCTTCAATAGATGAATGGATAAAAAAAATGTGGTATATATACACAATGGAATATTACTCAGCACTAAAAAAGAATAAGATCATGGCATATGCAGGGAAATGGATGGCATTAGAGAAGATTATGCTAAGTGAAGGTTAGCCAATCCCAAAAAAACAAATGCCGAATGTTTTCTCTGATATAAGGGGGGTGACTCAAAGTGGGGTAGGGAGGGAGAGCATGGGAGGAAAATGACCTCTAGATAGGAAACAGGGGTGGGAGGGGAAGGGAGGGAGAAGGAGAATAGCTAGGATGGTGGAAGGAGAGGGTCATTATTATACAAAATACATGTATGAAGATGTGAATTTGGTATCAACATACCTTATATACAAACAGAGATATGATAAATGGTGGTATAAAGGTGTATTAAGAATTATATGCAAAAAATAAGAGAGCTCATGTATAATGGCATAATTTGGTGTGAACATACTTTATATACAGAGTTACAAAAATTGTGCTGTGAATGGATAATCGTGAATGTAATGCACTCCACTATTGTCATGTATGTAAGAAATAAATTTTAAAAAAGAAAAAGAAAAGTGTAAGTATTTTAGAAAAGTATTTAGAAAAAGCTGAATATGTATAAGTTTTAAACCATAGCATACTGCATAGGATTTAAAAAAAATATTTATTTTTTAGCTATAGGTGGACACAATGTCTTTATTTTACTTCATATAGTGCTGAGGATCGAACCCAGTGCATCACACATGCTAGGCAAGCACTCTTTTTAAAGCTGTTTTTTTTTCTCTTTCTGGATATGAAAAGTAGGCAAAGCATTAGACTTCATATTAGAGTTACATAATTTTGCTCTAACATTAGTTAGGATAGAAGAAGTTGTAGAAATTCACTAGTCTTAATAATTACATTAATAAATTTAATTAATATTGAATAAGTATAATGTAACATGCTTTATGTTAGGCCCTAGGAATGCAAAGATAATAACCACAGAATTAGCTTAATAAGACTGTCACCACTTCTTTACTTCCCTATTTATTTCTTAGCCCTTTCTAATCTAGTTTTTTTGTTGCTGTTTTATTTATTATTCATTCATCCATAAATAAATATTTTGAGCACCAATGAGTGCCAGGTATTAGCTATGTGCTAGGAAGTTACCATATTGATAATACATATTCAAAATTAGCTATATTTATATTTATATGTGCATTTAATTTTACTTTCAATTTTAAAATATTTTTCTAAAATTTCTATTTTTTTATTTATTTTCAGTAGTCATAGTTACTTGATTTTTAAAGATTAAATTCTATTAAAGAATGTGAGATTGCTTACTTCTGTTTATTAAAGGGACATGGGTTAAAATAAAATTAAGATAGATGTCACTGAAGTGGGTTATTGAATTTATGATCCTGGAGTTACATTTCCTTAGGTCCCATTCTATCTATTTTCCTAGGCCTGTGTGTATCTAGGTTAACATGGACACTTTCATCAGTTTTATGGAATACAGTATTATAAAACATATTTATCTGGATAAATCAGGTGAAAGTACTTCCTTTAAAAAAATGTTACTTTTTAGGTCTGGAGATATGGCTCAGTTGGTAGAGTGCTTGCCTAACATACACAAGTCCTTGGGTTCAATCCCCAGCACCACCAAAACAAACAAAAAACTCCTTTTCACAGGGAACAGTTATTTAAACAAACACAAGGTTTATTATTTTTCTTTAGAAAACCCAAATATTTGTCTTTGGGGCCTTAATTTATACAAGTGTAAACTCAGGTTACAAGATTATGATTTCTAAGGACCTTCCTAGTTTTAAAGGTCTGTGGTTATATAAAATTAACTTTAACATCTGTATAGTCAGGAATGTTGCTGAAGTTCTTTTCTATACTATAATGTGTAGAGGTAAAGATATTCCTATCCTCTAAGGCTTCACCAATTGGAAAAGCACATAATTATTTCAGATGTTAAAGTAACAGTGTAGTTAGGCAGTGCAATCAAAACTTGCAGGGCATGTATTTCACAGTTTAATGTTTTCTACCATAATTGGCACCTTCATATGCAATGTGTAACTACCCTTAACAGTTTATGGAGAGGAAATGAAAGTGGTATCATGTTTGCTTTTGGTTTCCTTATCAATTAAGTGTTCTTATATTCTTAGAATATACTCAGGCAAATTAGAGTAGGTCATCACAGCAAGAATATCCCAAACTTGGATTTCACATTCCAGAAAATGCAGGAGTGGCTTACATAAGGTTATATTTTGCAAAATACATTAAAGCAAATCACCAAACAATTACTCCATCTATCACCATTATTTCATTTTTAAAATGAATATTTTAATCTCCCAACCTCCCAAGAAGAAAACCTTTCCTATGTTTATGTATGAATATTCGACCAATGAAACTCCATACCATTATACTCCATGTACATATGTCAAAATATCCTCTACTGTCATGTATATCTAAAAAGAGCAAATAAAAAAGATAGTTTTAAAATGGAATACATTAGCCTTGTAGAAAAACTAGCTGTACTGGATATATCTATATCTATATCTATATTGTGTGTGTGTGCATGTGCGTGTGTGTGTGTGTATGTGAATTGTTTTGTGGATTGATATTTATGAATCAATGTTCTACAGGTTGTAATGTAGTGAATCCATTTTCAGGTCTGAAGTGGAGTAGTGATAGAATTCATGGCTGACTTGTAGCTCTTAAAAATTATTATAAAGCCACAAATCTAGGCTCTGTGCCCCAAATATTTTTCCAAGGATATTTAAGCTCAAATTAAAAAGAATTAAAAAAACATGTTATAAAAACAAAAGAGCAATGATTTTGGAGTAAGACTGAAGTAAGTTTGAATCTTATCTCTGGCACTTATTAGCAGTCTTTAGAAGCCTCATTCATCAAATGAGAATAGTAATAATTCTCTAAGGAGAGGGTTAAAGTTCATCACCTCCATCCACAAAGGCTTACTAAACTGAAGCACACCCAAATCTCACCCCACCTCCTTTCATTCTTCTGTTACTAACAGATGCAGCCTACCTCATTTCTTTCCACAAATTTTCAAACTCTAACAAAACCTTGCCTATCACCCCTCCCCTTCTTGTATATCAGTTCCTCTTAAAGTAGATAAAGTTATTTCTCTGAGATGCCTGGCAAGTAAATAGCAATTACCTTCCAACTGAGAAATAGAGGAATTCACATTAATTAAAACAACCACACTTTTAGCCCTGTTACCATTAATTTTTTTCTGTTGCTTGCTTGCTTCCTTCTTTCCTTCTATCTTTTTCTTTCATTCAATTCCCCCACACCCACACATTCATATTCCTAGCCAACCAGCACTATGAGAAAGAAAATTAGGTGACTTTGTTTGAAGAGGAGCAGAGTGACCCTGCAAATATAGAGAAAAAAAAATTAACACATGTCAAAGCTATTAACACTATTAACTCTTATTTAAGTTAAAATATTAATAGTCACTTATCTAAATAAGAGCCAGACTTTCTTGGCTTAGCTAACTCAACAAAGGCATTTTTACAATGGGCAAATGATTTCAAGAGGCATTTCCTAAAAGAAAAGGTACAAATGATCAACATATACGTTAAAAAAAATGCTCATTATCATTAGCCATCAGGGAAATGCAAACCAAAACAACATGACACTGTTTTACCACAGTAAGAATGGCTATTATAAAACAAGCAAAAAACAAAACAACAAATAACAAATGGTGGTGAGGATTTGGAGAAAAAAGAATTCTCATACATTGTTGATGGATGGGAATGTAAATTAATTCAGCCATTCTGGAGAACACTACAGATGTTCCTCAAAGAACAATAAAAAAAAATAGATCTACCATATGATCCAGAAATGCCACTTCTAGGTATATATCCAAAGGAAGTGAAGTCAGCATGTCAAAGAGAGAGACAGATGCCCATGTTTACTGAGGCATTATTTATAATAGCTAGGATATGGAATCAACCTAGGCTTCCATCAACAGATGAACTTATAGAGAAAAAGATATATATACACACACACACACACAATGGAATATTATTCAGCCATAAAGATAAATGAAATTTTGTCATTTTCAGCAAAATGCATGGAATCAGAGGACATTATGTTAAGTGAAATAAGCCAGACCTATAGACAAGTACCAGATATTCTCCCTCATATGTGAATTTAAAAAAAATGAACTAAATGTAGAATAGTGATTACTAGAGGTTGGAAAGTGGGGGAAGGTGAAAAAGGAAGGCTAGGTTTGATCAGTGTGTGCTATATGTGTGTACTAAAATGTCAAACTGAGCCCCATTAATATGTATAGTTAATACAGATTATTCAACATTATAATTAAAAATCTTGTGGAAAACTCCCATGAATCTCATTGTATTGGAAACTAGATTAGAATTGTGATCTTCCAAAATATTCCTATTTCTGGTTCCCTAAAAATTCAATTCTGCACTTAATTCATAGACTGTTTTACAGTGTCATGTACATACATTATTTTAAAGTTTTTTTTTCAAGAGAAGAATATCAAATGAGTTGGGTTTTCAGTAACTTTTCATAGTTCTCACATCCAGGGTGGGGTGGAGGGGGAAAGGCTTAATCAATTTTTATTATAACCTGTGCTTTCCCATTTTCCCTTTCTTTTCTGTGTTTCCAGATGGCCTTTGCCTAGAACTGCCATGTATACTACAGAACTTCCTCATTATCTCTCTGTTGAATGTCTCCAGTGCCTTTAATCTGATAGAATAATATCTGCTAGTAGATATTAACATATAAATGGTGGTAACAGAGTGCAAAATAAACAGAATTCTAAGGAAAAGAAATGGTTGATGTGCAAATTTCAGAAACTATGGACTGACAGTGGATAGAATTGATTCAAATGATTTCAGTGTTAAAGGAATCCTGGAATTTTCTGGTAGAGTATTTCTGGAAGTATAGCCTGCAGCCCACACCTTAATCATCTAGGGATACTTATTTAACATTAATCTTAGGCTGGGGGTGTAGTTCAGTGGTAGAATGTTTGCCTACCATAAGCAAAGTCCTAGGTTTGATCCCCAACATTGCAATATAAATATTAAAGATTTCCCTTCCCCAAGTCAATGAATCATAATCTCCTGAGTTGAGCCAAAGAATTGGTACTTTACCAAGTGCCCTGAATCATTTTGATGCAATTTAGTTCGGTTTTATCAAACCCCTGATTTTTCAGTTAAAAACCTAAGGTTCATAGTGGAAAAATTATATAACAAAATACAGAGTTAGGAGTAGAATCTGACTTGGAAATCCAAGTTGTATACTCTTACCAATGACCATTTATGCTCAATGAAATATGTAGTACAGTGTCTAACATTAAATAGGGTCTTGGCAAATATGGGTTGAATAACTGTTTTTAAAGATGCTTATTCCTATTCTTTTGTTTTGTTTTTGTTTTTGGTACCGGATATTTAATTCAGGGGCACTCGACCGCTGAGCGCCCCAGCCCTATGTATTTTATTTAGAGATAGGGTCTCACTGAGTTGCTTAGTGCCTTGCCATTGCTGAGGCTGGCTTTTTTCTTTCTTTTTTAAATATTTTTAGTTGTAGATGGACACAATACCTTTATTTTGTTTATTTTTTTAATGTGGTGCTGGGGATCAAATCCACTGCCTTACGCATGCTAAGAAAGCACTCTACCACTGAGCCACAACCCCAGTGCGAGGTTGGCTTTGAACTTACAGTCCTCCTGCTCTAGCCTCCCGAGCCGCTGGGATTACAGGCATGTGCCACTGTGCTGGACATATTTCTATTCTTTATTGTGATAAAATATACACAGCATAGACCTTACCATTTTAAACATTTGCAGTGTACAGTTCAGTGGATTTGCTGCTACAGAAGTTCAGAACATTTTCATAATCACAAACTGTAACTTTGTACCCGTTAAAAAAGAACTTCCCTTCCCTTAGCCTCTGATTACCTTAAGTCTATTTTCTGTCTCTACATATTTGCCTATTATAGGTACATCATATAAGTAGAATCATATATTTGTCCTTTGGTGGCTGGCTTAGCATAATGTGTAAAAGTCCTTCTATATATTGATAAGTATCAGAATTTTTATTTCTTTTTAAGGATGAATAATACTCCATTGTAGGTATATTTTGTTTATCACTTTACCCATCAATGGACATATTGACAGTTTCCATTGTTTGGTCTATGTAAATAATGCTCTTATAAACACTGGGATACAAATATCTACTTGAGTCCCTGATTGCAGTTCTTTTGGGTGTATACACAGAAGTGGATTTGCTCAATTATATGACAAATCCATGTTTAATTTCTTGAGAGACACAATGCAGTTTTGCAAAGTTGCTGCATCACTCACATTTCCAACTGAAGTGCATAAGGGTTTCTAATTCTCCAGAACCTTGCCAAAACTTGTATATTTTTTGCATTTTTTGTACTTGTAGATGGACAGCATGCCTTTATTTTGTTTATTTTTATGTGGTGCTAAGGATTGAACTCAGTGCCTCACATATGCTAGGCAAGCACTCTGACACTGAGCTACAGCCTCAGCCCCTATTTTTGGCATTTTTTTATAGTCTCCATCTTAATGAGTGTAAAGTAATATCTTACTGTTGTTTTCATTAATATTTCCCTAAAGCTTAGTGATGTTATGCATTTTTTCATGCATTTACAGGCCATTTGTCTCTCTTTTTTGGAGAAATGTCTATTCAAGTCCTTCCACCATGTTTAATCGAATACTTTGTATATTTTGGATATTAATGCCTTAACAGATCTATGACATACAAATGTTTTTTCTTCATTGTATGAGTTGCCTTTTCACATTGTTGAAAGTATCATTAGATGAATAAAGTTTTTAATCTTGATGTAGTCAAATGTTTATAAGATATTTATATATAAATAGATTTACATGCAGATATATAAATTTGACATTATATAATCAATTATGCATGTATATGTGTACATATGTAATATATATTATTATACGTTATTATAAAACAATATATATTATTTATTGTTGCCTGTGCTTTTGGAGTCATATCCAAGAAAGTATTACCAAATCCAATGTCATGAAGCTTTATCTTTATGTTTTCTTACAATATTTTATAAAATTACTCTTATATTAAAGGATTTTAAAATCCATTGTCAAGTAATTTGTGGATATGATTTATGGTAAGGCTTCAGATTTTTTCCTTTGTATGTAAATATCCAGTTTTCATACCACCATTTGTTGAATGTACTGCCCTTTCCTCACTGAGTTGTCTTGGCACTGTTGAATAGAGTTTATTCCTTGACTCTATTACTTTGGTCTATATGTTTGTTTTTATTTCCATTGCCACACTCTTGATTACTATAGCTTTGTAATATGTCTTAAAATCTAGAAAGTTGAAAACCTCAAACTTTATTGTTTCTAAAGATTACTTTATTTCTTCAGTATCCCTTGAGATTCCATATGGACATTAGGAAGAATTTTTCTATTTGAAAAAAAATACATCATTTCATATAGATTGAATTAAATATATACATTGATTTAGGTGGTATTGATATCTTAATTCTTTTTATTTTTTTGGCACTGGCAATTGAACTCAGGGGCTCTTGGCAACTGAGCCACAACCCCAGCCCTATTTTGTATTTTATTTAGAGACAAGGTCTCACTGAGTTGCTTAGCACCTTGCTTTTGCTGTGTCTGGCTTTGAACTCACAATCATCCTGTCTCAGCCTCTGGAACAGATGGGATTACAGGCATGTGCCATCACATCCAGCTGACATCTTAATTATTTTAATCTATGAATACAGGGGTATCTATCTTTATTTATTCCTTTTCATTTCTTGCAGCAATACTTGTAGTTTTCTGTTTATGAGTCTTTTGCTCCCTTAGTTGATTTTATTTTTATTTATTTTATTTTAACCTACACAAAACATTAAAGTTGTATATATTAATGGGGTCCTTGTAATGTTCAATACATGTATACATTTTATAATGTTTAAATCAAGTTAATCATACTTACCTCCTAAACATTCGTCATTTCTCTATGGTGGAATTTTCAAATTTGATTCTTCTAGCTTTTTGAGATGTATGGTATATAATTGTTATATATAGTGGACATATTGTGCAACAGTATCCCAGCAGTTCTTGCACTTATCTAACTGTAACTTAGTACCCATTGATCAACCTTTACCTGATTCCTCTCTCCCTGCTACTCTCCTTAGCCTCTGATGACCACCATTCTGTTCTCAATATATGAGATCAACTTTTTTAGATTCCATATATTCACATACAAGTGAGATCATGTGGTACTTGTTTTTGTGTGCCTGACTTAATTTGGTGAACAAAATGATATGTGGTTGTATCCATGTTGTAAAAAATGACAAGATTTCAATCATTTATAAGCAAATAGTATTTATTTGTGTATACATACTATATTTTCTTTATCCATTTAACCATTCATCAATTGATGAATTGAACCCAATGGTGCTTCACCACTGAGCCACACCCCAACCCATTTTTGGTGTTTGTTTCCTTGTTTTTTTTTTTGTTTTGTTTTATAGACATGGTCTCACTGTTTATTAGGGCCTTGCTAAGTTGCTGAGGCTGGCTGTGAACTTGCAATCCTCCTGCCTCAGTCACCAGAGCCACTGGGATTACAGGTGTGTGCCACTGCATGTGGCATTGACCTATTCTTTATTTATTTTTCAAATTATTTTTAATCTATTCTTTTTAGTTATATATAAAAGTAAGATCATTTTGACATAATCACAAAAGCATGGAATATAATTTTCTTTAATTTAGTCCCCAGCACTTTTCCTCCTCCTCCCTCCCTCTGCTCTCCTCCTTCTACTCTACTGACCCTTCTGCAATTTATTTATAATAGTTATTTTTTTTAAATTTGTGCCTTGTGTATGTGCATGATGGCTGTGGTATATTCATATATGTGCAAAGGAAAAATTGATTCATTCCATTGTTCTTCCCTTTTCCATCCCTCCTTCCTCCCCTTTTCCTTTCTCTGGTTGTGCATAATGTAGAGTCACACCATTCATGCAATCATACATGTACCAAGGGTAATGATGTCCATCTCATTTCACTATCCCCATGCTCCCTCCCATCACCTCCCACCCCTTTGCCTAATCCAAGGTTCCTCCATTCTTCCCACATGCTATACTGACACAACCACATCAATGTTTATAGCAACTCAATTCACAATAGCTAAACTGTTGAACCAACCTAGATGCCTTTCAATAGATGAATGGATAAAGAAACTGTGGTATATATACACAATGGAATATTACTCAGCAATAAAAGAGAATAAAATCATGGCATTTTCAGGTAAACAGATGGAGTTGGAGAATATCATGCTAAGCAAAGTAAGCCAATCCCCCAAAAACCAAAGGCCAAATGTTCTCTCTGATAAGTGGATGCTGATCCATAATGAAGGAGAGGGCATGGGAAGAATGGAGGCCGTATAGTTTTTGTCCTTTATTTTGTTTATATGATGTATCAGCACTATATTTATTAATTTCCATGAATTGAATGATTTTTGCATCCCCCTGGAATGAATTCCACTTGATCATGATGATTAATCTTTTTAATGTGCTATTGAATTTGATTTCCTAGAATTTGGTTGAGAATTTTTATAATATAATATTATTCAATATTTTAAGGTGTATGTTATGACTCATATATGAGGTATCCTCTAAAAAGCTTACCTCACAATTTATAAGTGTTCAGAGATGAAATGATTAGATTTTGAAAACTACAAAATAATAGTAGATTAATCCATTTGATGGATTCGTACTTTGAAAAGAGTATTGGATGGTAACTGTATGCAGGTGGGGCATGGTTCAAGGAAATACGTCACTAGAGGTATGCTCTTGGGAATTATATTTTGTTCTTTCCTTGATCTCTTCCTCTCTCTGATTATTAGCTGCCATGAGCTTAGAAACATTCCTTTGCCACATCCTTCTGCCATGATGTTTTGCCTCACCTCAGGACCAGAATAATGGAGCCAGTGTCCCATGGACTTAGACCTCCAAATCTATGAGCCCCAAATAAAGTTTTCCTCCTCTACATTTCTCTTGTCAGGCATTTTGGTCACAGTAATAAAAAAGTTGACTAACATAGTGTATGTACATAAGAATTTGTCTATTTCTTCTAGTTATCAAATCTATTGACATATATTCATTCATCATAATTTCTAATAATCTTTTGCATTCCTGTGATGTCAATTGTAATGTTTCCTTTTTCATCTCTTATTTCATTTGAGTCTTCTTTCTCCTTTTCTCAATTGTTCTGTCAAAAGGTTTGTCTATTTTTTTATCTTTACAGAGAACAAGCTTTTCTTTTAGGTCTTTTGTATTTTTCTTTTTAGTCCTACATACATTATTTCTGCCCTTATTTTATTATTTATTTCATCCTGCTCATTTGGAATTTAGTTTTTTTCTTGTTTTTCTAGTTCTTTGAGGTGCAATTATAGATTTTTTAATGTAAAACCTTTTTTACTTTTTTGACATGAGCATTAATTGCTATAAACTTTCCTATTGATACTGCTTTTGCTGTATCCCATAGGATTTAGTATGTCTTCACTTTCATTTATTTCAAGAATTTAAAAAACATCTTTCTTGATTTCTTGCTTGATCCATTGATCAAAATAAGTCATTTAGGCCAAAGAACTAGTCAGAAACTTCTCAAAAGAAAAAAATGCAAATGTTCAACAAATATAAGAAAAAATATTCAACATCCCTAGCAGTCAGGGAAATGAAAATTGAAACTACATTAAGACTTTATCTCACTCCAGTGTGAGTGGCAATTATCAAGAATACACATGATAATAAATGCTAGTAAGGATGTGGGGGTAAAAGTTAGACTCATACATTGCTGCTAGGACTGAAAATTAGTGCAACCACTCTGGAGCACAGTATAGAGATTCCTACAAAAACTAGAAATGGAACTACTTTTTGACACAACTATGCCACTCATCAGTATGTATACAAATGATCTAAAAACAGCATACTATAGTGATACAGATACATCTATATTTACAGTAGCACAATTCACAATAGGCAAGTTATGGAACTAGCCCAAGTGCCTGTCAACAGATGCATAGATAAAGAAAATGTAATATATACACAAAAAAGAGTTTTATTCAGCCATAAAGAAGAGTGAAATTATGGCATTTGCTGGTAAATAGATGGAACTGGAGAATATCATACTAAGTGAAGTAAACCAGAATCAGAAAATCAAGGGCTGAATATTTTCTCTCATATGTGGAAGCTAGACCAAAACAAGGAAAAAGAGGGGGATCACATGAAAATAGATGGAAGATCAGTGAAGTAAAGGAAGGGGATTTAGGGGGAGGGAAGAGGGACTGAAAAGGAGAGGAATGGTACAATGAGATTAACCAAACTATGCTATGAACATATATGAATATACCACAATGAATGTCGTATTTATGTCTTTCTATAAAGCACTAATGAATAGAGCTATATGTAATCAGAAGGAAGACCAGTAGAGAAAGGGGAACAGAGGGAAAATGAAGCAGAGAAAAGGGGAAGTATTGGAGAGTGAAGTGTAGCTCATAAGAAATCTTTTAAAGAGTAAGTCATATAATTTCCATGTATTTGTGTACATTTTAAAGTTTTATCATGAGTGATTTCTAGCTTAAGTGTGTAAGTTATACCCAAACACTATTTTTTTCCCTCATGATACTGTTTGCTCCCTTAATTTTCTTTTCGCATGATTCATTGAGAAAATGTAGCAAAGTTGATTTTTTTTTCATATTGATTTGGGATCTTACAGCTTTACTCAAATCACTTTATCTAATACTTTCAAATTCTTTGTAGAACACTTAAATTTTCTACATGCAGGATCATGACATCTGTGAACAGAAATATATAACATCTTTTTGTACTATTTGGATGTCTTTTGTTTCTACTTCTAGTTAATGTCTTTGGCTCAGATATCTAGTATTATTTCAAACAGAAGTAATGAAAGCATACATTCTTACCTTGTTCCTAATGTTAGAGGAAAAGTTTTCATTCTTTCACTAAGTTGTTTAATGTGGGTTTTCATATATGACACTTATAATGTTGAGGTAGTTTACATCTACTCCTAATTTCTTCATTGTTTTCATTTTAAAATATGTTCAATATTGCCAAATATTTTTCTCCATTAATTGTGATTATCATCTTATTTTTCTTTCATTGTGTTAATGTGGCATTTAACAATAACTCATATTTAAAAATTGTCATTTGTTTTAAAAGCAACACAATGAACCAATTTTGCTACTCTTAAGTGTACAGATCAGTAGTGTTCAATATATTCACTTATTAGGCAATAAATCTCTAGAACATTTTTAATTTATAAAATTAAAGCTCTAAGCTCTATATCCATTGAATGATAACTGTTTCTCACTCTCCTTCAGCTCCTGGAAACCACCAAACTATTTTCTGTCTTTATGAATTTGATGGCCTTATATTTTTCACATAAGTAGAATAATGCAGTATTTGTCTTTCTGTAGCTGGCTTATTTCACTTAGCATAATGTATTCAAGATTTACCTCTGCTGAAAAATGTGGAAGGATTTCCTTGAATTTAATGACAAGATCACATTTTAAATGTCATTTTTTTGTATATCTATTCATTCTTCTAGGGACATTTGAATGACTTTTACATCTTGGTTATTATGAATAAAGCTATTATGAATAAAAATGTGAAAATATCTCTTTGAGATTCTACTTTCAATTTTTTTTGGATATGTGCACTAAATTGGAATTGCTGGATACTATACTATTTAAATTATTTTTTCAGAAATTTCCATGTTGCTTTATATACCACTTGCACTATTTTACAAGTCAACTAATAGTGCCCATAGATTCTAATTTCTCCATATCCTCATGAACACTCACAATTTTCTGTTTTGTTGATAGTGGTAATTCTAGAGTGTGTGAAGTAATATCTCATTGTGGTTTGATTTGTGTTTCCTGATGATTAGTAAGACTGAGCGGTTTTTTTTTTTTTTTTTTTTTGGTGCTTGCTAGCCATTTACATATCACCTATTTAAGTCTTTTGCTCATTTAAATAACTAGTTATTTGTTGGTCAAGTTGTAGAAGTTCTTCATATATGCTGTATTTTAACCCATAAAAAATTATCAGATATATGATTTTCAAATATTCTCCCATTATGTGTGTGTGTGTGTGTGTGTGTGTGTATGCATGCACACTAGAGTTCAAATCCAGGGCCTCACACATGCTTGTCTAATGCTTCCCCACAGAACTAAATCCCCAATCCCCATTTCTTCCTATTCTGTAAGTTACCTTTTTATTCATGAATGTGTCCTTTGATACATAGATGTTTTCAAGTATAGCAACATCTCATTTTTCAGATTATGCTTTTATCAAATATGCTTTGCATGTCACATCCAAGAAACCATTGCAGACCTAATCCATTTAGGGTTAATTTTTCTATATAGGATAAAGATCCAACTTCAATCTTTTGCATGTGTGTTTCCCTAAACCATTTATTGGAGAGACTATCATTTTCTGACTGAGTGTTCTTGCATGCTTGCCTAAGATAATTGGATCTTATGTATGTGTTTTTATTTCTGAGATATCTATTATATTCTCTTAGTCTATATGTGTGTCTTTATCCCGGCATCACACTGTTTTGAATACTGTAACTTTGTAATATATTTTGAAATTAGAAAGTGTGAAGCATCCAATTTCATTTGTCTTTTCTCAGAATTGTTGTAGCTGTTTAAAGTTTCTTCAAATACCATATATATGTTAGAATAGATTTTTTTTTAAATTTCTGTAAAATATGCCATTGAGATTTTGATAAGGATTAAATTGAATCTGTGATCACTTTGGATTATAGTTATTAAATTTTATGTGCTGTGCTGTCCCTGAATTCTAAGAAGAAATCTCCCTTGGTCATGTTATATAATTATTTTAACATGCTGCTGAGTTTGTCTTGCCATTGTTTTGTTTAAAAATTTTATATTGATACACACAAGCTTTAATTGCGAGCAGTTTTCAGTCTCATAGTTTCTTTGGCTTTGATATTAAGCAATGCTGGTACCTTGGAAATGAAATAATGATCAAAGAATGAGTTAGAAGATGTTCTCTCCTCTTCCCCTTTTTGGGAGAGTTTCATTAAGGTTTGTGTTAGTTCTCCTTTAAATGTTCGATCGAATTCACTAGTAAATCTATATGTTTTGGGGCATTTACTTATTTATTTAATATTTAATTGATTTTATTTTTTAAAATACATGACAGTGGAATACATTACAATTCTTATTACTCATAGAGCACGATTTTTCATAACTCTGTATATAAAGTATGTTCACACCAATTCATGTCTTCATACATTATTACCATTATTGCTAACCCCCTGCCTCCTCCCTTCTCCTCCCACCCCTCTGCCCTATCTAGAGTTCCTCTATTCCTCCCATGCTCCCCCTCTCTACCCCATTATGGGTCAGTCACCTTTTATCAGAGAAAACATTTGGCATTTGTTTTGGAGGATTGGCAAACTTCACTTAGCATTATTTTCTCAAACACCAGCCATTTACCTCCAAATGCCATGATTTTGTTCTCTTTTATTGTGAGTAATATTCCATTGTGTATTTATGCCACATTTTTAATCCATTCATATACTGAAGGGCATCTAGGTTTAGCTATTGTGAATTGTGCTGCTATAAACATTGATGGCTGTGTCCCTGTAGTATGCTGTTTTTAAGTCCTTTGGGTATAGACCCATGAGAGGGACAGTTGGGTCAAATGGTGATTCTATTCCCAGTTTTCCAAGAAATCTCCATAGTGCTTTCCATATTGGCTGCACCAATTTGCAATCCCCCCAGCAGTGTATGAGCGTACCTTTTTCCCCACATCCTTGCCAACACTTATTGTTGTTTGTCTTCATAATAGCTGCCATTGTGACTGGAGTGAGATGATATCTTAGAGTAGTTTTGATTTGCATTTCTCTAATTGCAAGAGATGATGAACATTTTTTCATATATTTGTTATTGATTGTATATCCTCTTCCGAGAAGTGTCTGTTCATGTCCTTGGCCCATTTGTTGATTGGGTTACTTGGTTTTTTTTCGTGCTTAGCTTTTTGAGTTCTTATATACCCTAGAGATTAGTGCTCTATCTGATGTGTGAGGGGTAAAAATTTGCTCCTAGGATATAGGCTCTTTATCCACCTCACGGATTGTTTCTTTTGCTGAGAAGAAACTTTTTAGTTTGAGTCCATCCCATTTATTGATTCTTGGTTTTAATTCTTGTGCTATAGGAGTCTTATTAAGGAAGTTGGGGCCTAATCCCACATGATGAAGATTAGGGTCTACTTTTTCTTCTATTAGATGCAGAGTCTATGGTTTAATTCTTAGGACCTTGATCCATTTTGATTTGAGTTTTGTGCATGGTGAGAGATAGGGGTCAGGGCTTTTATTTATTAGAGGTGTTTTATTACTTTTTCAATCTCTTTAATAATTATAGATTTATTTATATTATCTCTTTCTTCAGGATTCATTTATGGTAAGTTATGTGTTTCTAGGAATTTGCACATTTTATATAGGCTATCCAAATTGTTGAATTATAATTTCTCATATACTATCTTATAATCTATTTAATTTTGGTAAGTTGGTAACAATGTCATCTCTTCCATTTCTGATTTTATTTATTTATGTACTTTCTCTTATTTTCTTAGTATACCAAAAGGCTTGTTCATTTTGTTGATTATTTCAAAAAAGTAATTTTTTTCATAGATATTTTGAAAAGATTAAAAAAATTGAAATGTAAAGGATAAGGTTTGTCCTGAAAAGTTTTTAAGTTGCATTCAGAACCTGAAATTCATGTGGCAGTAAAACAATTCCCGGAACTGCCCATTAGATGTGTGTCGAAATCTCCCCTGACCACCTAGTTGCTCAATGAGAACAACCCCCTTTCCTCAGAAACCGTGCAGTCCCGCACGTATAAACCTCAGGGCTTAAACCAATCAGTTTAAATATATACCCATCTTAGTACTGACCAATCACCCCCACCCGACCTGTTCCCTCCAGTGAATGTGCTAATCATGTTTTAGAGTTGTTATTTGATTTTCCCGCAGTATGTGATGATTTGCTAAAGGATGCTATGATGTATGTAAAGTTCCTGCCCCCTCCAAAGAATGTATATAAGCTCTGCTCAAGTTGTTCCCGGGGCTCTTTGTTCTTTGCTCCTCTGAAGTGAGCTCTGAGCTCCAGCATGCTGGACCCCCAATAAACCCTTTGCTGTTGCATGAGACAGTCTCTTGGTGGTCTTTTCCTCCAACATTCGCCCGACCTTTACAATTTGCTGTTTTTTATTCTCTTATTTTATCTCTCATCTTTATTTTTTACTTCTGCTAGGTTTGAGTTTGGTTTATTCTTTCCTTTCTATTTCTTTAACATGCTAAATAAGGTGGTTGTTGTGAAGGCAGATTTAAAGATAGGTAGTTAGTATAGTTAGGTAAATCTGGTCTAATATTGAGTAAAATCGAAAATGAAGGCCATGTTGAGAATGGAGCCCAGGAAAGCAGAGCAGCACTTGGGGAAGTTGAAATGTTAATGTTCCCAAGGCCCAGAGTCCATTCTAAAGAAATGTTAATGAAACAGCTCACAGCAACAGGGAGGTGCTAATCAGAAGTGGCCCCAGGCCCTTCCTGCCCAGATTACTCCTCCAGCCCATCTGCCCCTCACCTGTTGGGTCTTTCTACTTACATTCTATCACTGCAAGATAACTGAACAAAGGACAGGTACGCTGACAGGAATGCAGGAAAGCTGAAAGAAGACTTTAGCATAAAAGAGGGGAGGCATTGCCCTTCCATGGATTCCATCTCTTGGGTCCCCTTCTTCTTCCGCGGAAAAGTCTTTTCTGCTGTCCTTTAATAAAGCCTCTACTTTCCACTCTACACTGGCCTCAGTGTGCTTCTCTGGTGTTATACTTCATCATTGGGGAAGCAAGGACTCACAGGTAAACAACGGTAACAGTTGTTGTTGTTGTTATTTGGTTGTGGGGATTGAATCCAGGAGTACTTACCACTGAGTCACATCTGCAGCCCTTTTAAATTTTTTTTCATTTAGAGATCTTGCCACGTTGATTAGTGTCTTGCTAAGTTGCTGAGGCTGGTTTTGAATTTCATATCCTACTATGTCAGCCTCCTGAGCCAATGGAATTATAGGTGTGCACCACCAGGCCCATCTAAGTAAAGTTATTGATTAATTATTTTCTTCCTTTTAAGTGCATGTGTTTATAGTGAAAACATCCTCTTTATACTGATTTCTATGCATCCCATTGGTTTTGATAGGCCTTTTTTTCTGTTTTTATTTCTCTCCAGATATATTCTAATTTCCTGTGTGATTTCTTCTTTGACCAATTGATTAAGTGTATATTGTTCAATTTTTATAAGCTTTTGCATTGTTGTCTTCCTCCTGCATTTTATTTCTGGATTCCTTTTATTGTAATCAGAAAAGACACTTGGCATAACTTAATTCTTTTAAAATTAAGACTTGTTTTTTGGTCTAATGAAAATTATTAAAACTTGTTTTTTGCCTAACATCTGGTCTATCCTGCAGAATGTTCCAGGTGCACATCAGAAAATCACTATTCTGCTGCTGTGGCATAAAGTGTTTTGTACATGTCTGTTAGTTTTAATTGATTTATAGTATGATATAAGTCCTTTATTTCCTTACTTATTTTCTGATTGTTGTCTGCAGGAGAATGAAGGCCCAAAATAATGTTGATAAGAGGAACCCAAGTTACCATGAAGAGAGTAGTCTTACACAGACCAGACCCCAGAATTCAGAGAGATAAGGATAATTCTCCCTAACCATAAAATCTCTAGGAACAGGTTCCAATTACAACTTGTCAGCATGGACCAATGTGACCTAAAGTAGTTATGGCAGTGGGACTTAAGTCTGATATCATCTTGCTTTCTGTCAAAAGTCAAATGGAGGACATGGGCAGGACTCTCTGGAAACTTCTCTTAGACAACCCTCCCCAAATAAAACTGACAGGCAGGAGAGACATGCTGTGCTTCTCGTCTCTGAAGGGACTACTTCCTCTCTTGAGAGTATCTTCTTTCTCTTTTCTTATCCCTTTAATAAACTCATTTCTCTGTGTGACATGTCTGAAATCTTTCTGACTTGATCGCAAAAATCAGGATTTAAAGGGGGGCCTCATGCTGCCTCAGTTTCCTGGAAGACCACAAATATTACCAGACATGAGTTAGTATCTTGAAAATACTTGCATGGTTGAAAGAGCTTTTTTGTGCCTCTATTGTTAGCACATGAAGAAACTAAAACAAAAGCAAACATGTTCTGAGTAGCTTCGTCTGTTGCCCTAAGGAAGCAGAGAAAAACAGAATTGAACATTATCTGATGATGATTAACCAATTTTCAATGAGAAACAAAACCACCCAGCCCAGATCATCCAGATCCCAGCTAATGTGCAAGTACATGAGCCATGAAAAGTGATTGCTACTTTAAACTAATGGGTTTACAGAAAGTTACACAGTAAGAACTAACTAATAAGATGGTAGGTGGGAGTATATATATATACATCTCACTGGTCCTCCTCCCCATGATATGCTGGTTTCTTACCACTGGCTAAAACCAACTGGAAGCTAAGGGCACAGAGTCTGCCAATATACTTTAAATATATAGGTCTGTTGAAACAAAAGGCAGCTTGAAAAGGGGTGTGGATTGGAGCTGGAGAAATCAATAGAAGACACTCAAAATTTCTATTACTGAAACCATGAGTAATTCTGTGTGGCTTGAGTTCTGGATACAGAAAGGAGTGACTACAGACAAAGACAAAAGTGGTCAGGTAGAGCTAGATTGTGAAGAGCTTTTATGCTTAGCTACAGATTTTACACTGTAGATGATTCCTTTACCACTAAAATCTTAGCAATCAATAGGAACTTTAAAAATACTGCAGAGAAGAGAATCATAATTTTGTGAACAAAGAAATCAAGTGCATTATTTGGTTTGGACAGCCTGAACTTCCAGACTCTGTGAGTAACCATGGGCTTCTACATCTTTAGATTCAACTTTACTCAGAATCTATATTGCATTTCAGGTTCTCTGCTAGAATGTCTTTATTATGGGAAAGACTTATGCTTCCTTACTTTCACCACTGACTACTCAACTGGATAACTTATAGACATCAGACTTTCTGGGTATTCCTCCAAAGCTCATTTTGTATTCTTCTGATAATGTTCATTAATGTGAAAATGAGGAATGAAACCTGCTGGCCCACGTTTAACATAAGCCAATTGAACTGCAAGACAGGTTGAGAAATGCAAATAAACATTAAATATTTAGTGAACACTAGATATTTAGTGAACACATCATGAGTCTGGTTAACTGCAGGTCTAGGGCTATATCAGAGATGGTAAAAGAAAGGTTAAGAGGTGTTTATAATTGATCTTCTTCACATTCCCCCAAGCATGCCTAACATCACCATTAAAAAATTTACATATGGTGAGTTTTATTTTGAAAGTCTATTAAATTAGTCCTGGGTAGTCATCTATGTTTTGGTACAGATTTAGTCCTTTTCTGGCAGTTAGGAAATATGTAAAGTTAAGTTAGACAGCAAAGACAAATAGGATGGGTGATTCTGAATGGTGTCCATGAACAACAAATTATTTCTTTTTATTAAGTCTTGTTGAGTCTTACTGAGCTAATAAGCAGGGTTTTAAGAGGAGAGCTTAGGAAAAAACATGCATTCCTTCTTGCTGTGGCTGAAAAGAAACATGAACTGTATTATTATGTGTAAAGGCTAAGAAACAAAAAGCTATTAACCTTCTCAATGTAATTTACATTTTCAAAGCTCTAAAAAAAGGCATTAACCCTCTCAAAGGTATTTGCATTTTAAAAAGAATTCAGAGAGAAGTTAATGCTTAACACACATTTATAAATAACTAATGGTGACATTTCAGACAACAGTTAGAGAAATAGGATTTCTAGCTATGGAGACTGGGAGATTTGTTGAACTCTTCAAATTTTACGAGCATAGGCAAAATAGCCTTGCTCAGTGTTACTCAAATCACCCTATATTAAAAGTAGCCTATACTGCTCATGCACAGTTCCTTTCAGAGCATTTTATCTTATATACTTCTTCAGAAAGAGACATAAACACCTTCATACCAGAGATTCCACTATTTCTACATATTGAGACAATACTCAAAGCTAGAAACCTGAAAGAGTTAAAGAGCTACATTAACCCTTGGAAATTAAGTTTTTAAATTCTTCTGACTTGGTCTATCCTCTAGAAGGTATTTCCAAAAGTGTGTTCCTCACTCCACTATTACTCCCCTTCCTAAGCAGACTTTGTTACTCTGCTACTGAGGTTTATTTTAAAATTTTACTCCTCTCATGGGCCTGGACCTGTCTTCTTTTTGATTAAATAAAGGTAGTAACAGATTATGTAGCATTGTTGTTTATTTATAACCTATTTAGGTTTGGATAAGACTGATGATGCAATTTAAAATACAATGGATACAACAAAACAGGACACTACAAAACTACTAGTCAAAAGATAAAAATTAATGTGTATGTTTGGCAGGGATGTGTGGGTGACTTACATAGGAGGGTAAAAGAGAAATAAGTACCAGAAAACCTAGGCTAAGGATTGATTTATAGCAGAAATCTTTGTCTTTGTCTTCCTGGAAGCCAAGACAAATGGTGAAATATAATGGATTCTAAAGCTCTTTCTGATAAAAAGAAGAAGAAGAAGAAGCAAACCAGATGTCACAGGCATTTGGAAACTCTAGTATCATTGCTCTCCATTTGTGTAAGAACATTCTTATCGAATGTTCTGATTTTTATTTTGGTAAATACTCATCGCACTCTGATTTTTTTATGCTTTGAGTGAGGCTATCAGCCTTTCCCCTGTTTTCAAGAGTGTGCCTAAATCCAGTTTTAGCCAAATAGTTTTTCCATCCCTAGTACACAGGACCTACTTCAAAGATAATTACATTAATATGCCAAACCAAGTAGATTCAATATTGAGATTACTGTTGGAATTTTCTTCTGAATGGACAGCTAGACAAATATGAGCCTGGAGCTTATGGGGACACAATGCCAACTTGCAGGTGTGTTATGACAGAATTAACGGAATAGAGCAGAGAAATTCAGATCAGATGTATAGCTTTCATAATTCTTACTTTATCTAGAAGAAGAACTTAAGATATGTATAGGGACGAATTCTGAGCATGCCCTTTAAATCCTACATCTTCAAAATGAGGTATGTGCACCCAGGGGAAATACAAGCAATGATCCTTTTGGATGTGAAAAAATTGTAAGAGTAAAAGAAATTGAAGTTAAAGTGTAAAAGACCGGGTATCGTAAAGTTTCTAAGCTGCAAAGCCTGAGTTAAAATGTAAAGGACCAGGTATTGTTAAGTTCCTATGCTACACTCAAAACCTGAAATTCCTGTAGCTGTTAGGACAATTCACAGGACTGCCCAGTAAATATTCCCCCTGACCATCTAGTTGTTTAATAACCTAGGACCCTGTGCAGCTTGGCATGTAGGCATCTCAGGGCCCAAACCAATCAGTTTGAATGTACCCCCCTCTTTAGGAGTGACCTATCACCCCCACCTGACCTGTTCCCGCCAATGAATGTGCTAATCATGTTTAAGAATTGTTGTTTGATTTTCCTGCGGTGTATGATGATTTGTTAAAGGAGACTGTGATGTATGTAAAGTCCCTGCCCTCCCCAAAAAGTGTACTTAAGCACTGCTCAACCCATGCTCGGGGCTCTGGGCCGCTCTCCCTTGTTGAGTGAGCACAGAGCCCCAGCGCGCTGGATTCTTCAATAAACCCCTTTTGGGGTTGCATGAGCCAGTCTCTTGGTGGTCTCTTCCTCCAACGTTCGCGGGACCCTTACAAAATGTTATAATTTTATGTGCATTTACTTTTACTTACAAATAATAAATAAAATAAATTGCACTTACATTTAACATAAGAATTAATGTTATATATTACAAGTAATTTTAACCCATCAGGGTGTACTTTAAACTGCTTTTAACTGATAGGAATAGGCAACCAAAATATTTTGGAGACTTCTGACTTGGTTTACCTCTAGAAGGTATTTCCAAAAGTGTGCCTCACTCCACTATTATTCCTCTTCCTTTTATGAAAGTGGTTTTGTAACAGTGGTCCACCTCATGCTTTGAATACAGACTTTGTTACTCTGCTACTGATGATTATTTTAAAATGGACATGTTTTCCTTTTCTCTCTCTCTCCCTTCCAAGTCTAGGGGTGTGTGTGGAGACAGGATTCCTTTTCTCCCATTCTATGGCAGAGTTATCTGTCCTTGAGCACACACTCACCATAGGAAGCAAGTAATTAAGATTTCAGGGATGGCGCCAGAAGATCTAAGAAATGGCTATCTCCCAGATTAACAAGTAAATCATATTCCCCCCACAGGGAACACCTGGAATAGAGCTTTTGAACAGCTTCTTTAAAAACTCTCAGTTCTCCCTGATAGTCAGAATAGGAGACCCTTCCCTGAGCTTCTTTGCTAGCAAAGCAATAAAACTTCTTTCCCTTTTTTATCAAAACTGTGTCCTCATTATTGAATCGACTTTGGGAACAATGACCAAACATTCAGTAACACTTTCATAAGACTACAAAGGAGCATGTAAAGACATTTTGCAAAAGTGATCAATGCATTACATACAGGAAGTGTTACTTCCATGAATTAGTGTAGGATATTTACATTCACATTAGGATTTTTTTTAAAAAAAAATAGCTCTTTAAGATTTGAGCCCACATCTTCCTCTTCCCATTTTCTTTAATAAATGTACTGGAGGAATGTGGACAATTGAATTAGAATGACCTGTAAGAGTCATCCCTATAATTGCCATATTCCCCAGAGATCCCTGCTTTAGACCTTCCTATCTATAGCCTGGAGGTTTTATAATCACAGGAAGCCATAGAATGTCATACTTATATGAGGTCCTTAGAGACTGACCATTCTTGTTTAAAAACCTAAAATGACTACTTCTGCAAAATTTGTTCAATATTTATTGAAAGCATGCCTAGTCTCAGCCCTGTATACTCTAGATGTGCAACTCTAGAAACTCCAAAACCTTGTCCTCACATAGTTTATATTATGACATTACTAGCGGGCAGGATAGCAAGATGATAAATTTTTGCTTCAGCTCTGTTTTATTTAGAAAATTAATTAATAAATTTAATAATTATTGTTGATGTTAATCAATTAATTAATTAATGACCAGTATTACCTAAGCTAACCCTGAGTGGCCAAACTTTATATTTATATTAGAAAACACAAGTTTCTTTTTCTTTTTTTTCCCTACAGTGTAAAAATTGTAATTTTTTTTTTCTTTTTTGGCATTGGTATGGGGACTGAATGCAAAATCTCTTAACCATGGAGCCAAATTCCCAGCCCTTATTAGTTTTAAAATTTTGAAATAGGGTCTCATTAAGTTGCTTGGGACCTTGCTAAGTTGATGAGGCTGGCTTTGAACTTGTGATCTTTCTGCCTCTGCCTGCTGAGCCTCTGGCAATACAGGGGTACACCACTACACCTGGCAAGAATTGCAAAATTTTATGATTAGAAATAAAATCAAGGAGATCTTTACACCACTCAATTATACCATTTCATAAAGACAAAGATCTAGTAGCTTAAAAAACTATCACAAAAATACTAAGCCACACAAGCGACATATGACAAATATTTAAGTATATATATATATATATATATATATATATATATACTGATGACCCACACACATGTTAAATTGAACAATTAATTTTAATATCTGAGTCTTTTCCTGGTAAATAAATGAATTTGAGAGAGGGATGAATTGATCATATTACATACTTATTCTAATACCCCTACATATCAGATTTTCAAATTTCTTTTTGTAGGTTATTAAGTACTACTTATCAATGGAGGAAACTAAAAGCTTAATTGCTTCCTGCATTCCTGAGTATGTGAGAATGAGATATTGATCATGAAAATCAGAAATTATGATAATGAAAAGGACTTTTAAGATGTTTTATTAGGTAGAAAACTGAAAGAAAAGACTGATTCAGTATAAATCACCTGGCAACTTGGTATTTACTCCAAACATTCTTCTTTTTAAAATATTTTTAGTTATGCATGGACACAATATCTTTATTTTGTTTATTTATTTTATGTAGTACTGAGGATTAAACCTAGTGCTCACATGTGTGAGACAAGTGCTCTGCCACTGAGCCACAACCCCAGCCCTCCTACAAACATTCTTATCAATCTATACTATTCTTGTATTTCTATAATTATTAAAGAAGAGGGCATCCTCCTCTAATACACCCACAGTAGCTGGGGCAGAGATGGCAAGAGAAAGGGTGGCTAGTGCAATAATAACCAGGAAAAGGGGGTTTTACTTGGAAATATAACTATCTCTCTCCTCCTTGGAACACACTGACAATAGGAAAAGTGAGACTGACTTTTCATGTCTTCAAAGTCAGTTTAAGATCCAAAGTGAAGAGCTCCCTGCCTCTGAACATCTCACTAATGCTTGAAAAGCATTGTACAGCGACATTTCGTTAAGCTACCCCTTGCTCATGCCCAGTTTTCTCTTTATACATGTTTCCCTGGAGAAGAAAAACATTTTTTCCAACTCATCATAGTAACTGAGCTGATTGGGATACGTTTTTTATAATGAACAGGGAATAGAGAACCTAGAAAGGGTGAAATATGACCTCAAGTCTGGCTTCGTTCAAACTTTCCCATGGGCTGGGAAACCCTGAGAAAGCCAGGACTCTAAAGTCATCTCTCTCCAGTGGCCATCTGCTTCTCTCACCAAACAGTATCTATTATTTGTTGTAGCCTTAGTAAATTGTGTAATCCTTAATGTGACTATTCAGCTCTCTTTTTCATGCTTTCATAATCAATTGCTTCACAAGCATTTGACTGGAGAAGCATGCAAACTCCATGTACGTCCACCTGGGGCTTAAGGCCACCTGCCAGGGCAAAGACGTGTTCTGTGATCTGTACAATGTTGCCATCTGGAAATGGAACCAAAGAGACACAAGAGCTAGAATTCCAGCAGAGTTCCAAATACTGTGGATAGTGAAAGTTTCATTTTACACTAAACATATATGCCATAATAGTGATGTCTAGCTTTCCGGTCAACAGAAAATAGGTAAAAGTAGATTATCAATCTGAAAATCAAATACTGGAATAAGTATTTTTTGTGTGCCTTAGAGTCATAAATACACCACCCAAGCTTTTTGCTACTGTCTGACTGGGTGGTCTTATGTGAACTTTTTCTCCTCTCTGGACCTCAGTTTTGCTATCTATAATATGAAAGATGTGGAAGAGATGATCATGGGGTCCCTAAAGCTCTGATAGTCTCTCTGGTACTATATATGTTCAGCAAATAAAAATTGTGGCCCTACCATTTTAATGATCTTAGAAAATTATTCTGAAACAGATAATTTAAATAATTTAATCTGGTTTTTATGTCCCTCGGAATATGATTTAAAAGTCAAATGAATATACTCTGGTTTTTATATATTCAGTCCAAGCAATATGATCAGAAATGCTCTTATTGACTCCTCATTATTTTGCCATAACTCCTTGCCTCTGATATAATCTACTTCAAACCTTTTTAACATCCTAAAGTTCCTTTTCAATCTTTTTGCTAATCAGTTCTATTCTCTTCTAATTATCTCCAAATTACCTTTTACTTGCCCCTCTTTAACTCCCATCATCTCCTCTATCCTGTATTACTATCTTAATCCTCTCTATTCTTATCAAATCTATCTAATAGGTTTGACATCAGAGAGAATGCCAGAGTAAAGACTTCTGAAAATCCTCTTCACCATAAAAACAACAGTAACACTGCCAAAAAATTTCAATAATAACTTTTCAGATCTCTGGAAATTAGCAAAAAGCTTACAATAATCCCAATGGCATTTATTAAATAAAATCAGCTAAATCTCAGAACTGTGATCTTTGTGACCTTATGTCCATCTGCATCTGTCCAACTCTGTGGTAGTTATGAAAATCAATAGCCCATAATCATAGTGAAAATCAGTAGCTTGGCTTCTACCAGAAGAGTCAGGATGAAGTTGGAGCTCTCTTAAAGTCTTATTCTCAGAGTATTTCCATTATTTGATCTGCCTGAAAGTTTTCCAGAAAGTCCCCAGTTACAAACTTTGTCTTTTTACTTGACAAAATACAGGGCTCACTCAATGTACATAGTCTTTTCTGGACACAATTGGTAAAAGTAATCAATGGCAATTGCTTAACACTGCAACTGCCTGTGGCAGAGATAACAGTTGAGAGAAAGAGCAAGCTGACCAAAAAAAGAAAAAAAAGAAAAGTCTGAGAAAAAATAAAAAATATTCAAAGCAGGCTTTAAAAAGCTTGGACATATCCCTGGGAATCTAGAAATTCATGTGCATACATAAGGCTGTGCAAATGCCCAAGAATGTGTGCAAGCCCAGTAAGGGCCTGCTCTCACTTCTGACTGATATTCAGGCAAAAGCATAAAGTAAAGATTAAGGGAGAGGTGGAAACTCCCTGCTTGAGTGTTGAAGTCATGCCCGAAATATAGAAGAGGCTCAAAATGAACTTGGCATAACAAACTTGAAAAAATTTATACTAGGACACATCATAACATACTTAAGAAATTTAAGCCAGGAAGTGAACCTTGAAAACATCAAGACAGAAGTAATTTATAATATACAAGGACTCGTCAGTAAGATCATTAGCTGATCATTCATCAGAAACCAGAGAATCTAAAAGGAGAAAAGCGTGGACAAAATACAAACAGTAAACAAAAGAAGAGTGAATGGCTATATTAATATAATACAAAATATATTTTAAGACAAAAAATTGAAGTGAGGAAAATAAGGTACACTTTATAATGGTAAAAGAGGAAATCTATCAAGAACATATAAAAATTAGACATACATGCACCTAACAACTGAATCTAAATATAAATATATAAAACAATAACTGAGAAAATAGAAAGAAGAAACAGGCAATTCAACAATAATACTTGGAGAACTTAATATCCTGCATTTTGTAAATAGAACAACTAGACTTAAGATCAATAAAGAAAGAAGACTTGAACAACACTATAAACCATTATAAACAACTGTGGAACTTTTTATTCAATAGCAGCCAAATATATATTCTTCTCAAGTGACCTGGAACTTTCTCCAAAATTAACTTCAAGTTAGGCCATACACATTTTAATAAAATTAAAAATTTTGAAATAATATTAATGTGTTATGTATTTATAATGGAATGAAATTATGAATTAAAAATGGAGAAACTTAGAAAAATCATAAATATGTGGAAATTAAATAATTTATCAGTAAATAGCCAATGATTAAAAGAATAAATCACAAGGGAAATTAGAAAATAGTTTTAAATGAATGAAGACAAACATAGAATGGAAAATTTATGGGATGCAGATAACAACGTTGTATTAAAAAGAAAGTCAAGACAGGGATGGTGGCGCATGCCTGTAATCCCTGAAGTTTGGGAGACTGAGAGGATGGTAGTGAGTTCAAAGCCAGCCTCAGCAATGGTGAGGCACTAAACTACTCAGTGAGACCCTGTTTTAAAATAAAATGTGAAATAAGGCTGGGAATGTGGCTCAGTGATTGAGTGGCCCTGAGTTCAATCCCTGGTACCAAAAATAAATAAATAAAAAGTCATAGCTATATTTTAAAAGGAAGAAAGATCTCAAATAAATAACCTAAAATTCATTTAAGAAATTATAAATAGAAGATAAATAAAGTGAATTCAAAGCAGGTAGATAAAAGAAAATAATAATAATAATAATAATAATAATAATAATAATAAAGAGATAAATAAAAGAAGGGATAGAAAAATAAAGATAAGGGGCTGAGGTTGTGGCTCAGTGATAGAGCACTAGCCTAATGTGTGTGAGGCCCTGGGTTTGATCATCAGCATACATAAAACTAGATAAATAAATAAATGAAACAAATGTTAAAAAAGAGAGAGAGAAATAAAGATAAGAAACTTTTTAGTTTGATACCATCCCATTTGTTGATTCTTGATTTTATGTCTTGTGCTTTACGTGGCTCATTAAGGAAGTTAGTTCCTAAGCTGACATGATTTAAATTTGGGCCTACTTTTTTCTTCTATTGGGCGTAGAGTCTCTGGTCTAATGCCTAGGTCCTTGATCCACCTTGAGTTGAGCTTTGTGCAGGGTAAGAGCTTACAGAATGGGAGAAAATCTTTGCTACCTGCACCTCAGATGGAGAATTGATCTCCAGGATGGATAAAGAACTCAAAAATCTTAACACCAAAAAAATAATAACTTAATCAATAAATGAGCAAAAGAACTTGAACTGGACAGGTATTTCAAAGAAGAAATAGGATCACTGAACAAATATATGAGAAAATGTTCAACATTTCTAGCAGTTGGGGAAATGCAAATTAAAACTACACTGAGATTTCATCTCACTCCAGTCAGTATGGCAATTATCAAGAATACAAATAACAATAAATGTTAGTGAGGATGTAGTGAAAAATACATACATTGCTGGTGGGACTGTGAATTGATGCAAAGCAATATGGAGATTCCTCAGAAAACTTGGAATGGATCCACTATTTGACCCAGTTATCCTAAAGGACTTAAAATCAGCATACTACAGTGATACAGCCACATCAATGTTTATACCAGCTCAATTCACAATAACCAAACTATGGATCCAACCTAGATGCCCTTCAACAGATGAATGAATAAAGAAAATGTGGTATATACACACAATGACATATTATTCAGCCATAAAGAAGAATGAAATTATGGCATTTGCGGGTAAATGGATGGAGCTGGAGAACATCATGCTAAGTGAAAAAAGCCAATCCCAAAGAACCAAAGGCTGAATATTTTCTCTGATATATGGATGCTAGATCACAATAAGGGGGGTAGGGTTGTACTGATCAGATGTACTTTGGATTAGACAAAGGGGAATGAAAGGAAGAGAAGAGGAATGAGAATAGGAAGAATAGTAGAATGAATTGGATATTACTTTCCTATGTGCATATATGAATACACAACCAATGTAATTACACATCATGTACAATCAGTAGAATGGAAAGTTGTACTTCATACATATATAATATGTCAAAATACATTCTACTGTCATGTATAATTAAAAAGAACAACTAAAAAATAAAAAGAAATATGCATGGAATTACCACATAGTCTAACAATTTTATATCTAGGTATCTACCAAAGAGAATTGAAAATACATGCCCAGACAATTTGTACATAAATTCTTATTCCAGAATTATGCACAATAGTCAAATAGTAAAAGCACTTCTTTGGTTAAATTTATTTCTATATATTTTATTTTTGTTGCCATCATAAATCTAATTGTTTTATTAATTTATTTTTCAGATAGGCTATCATATGTTTAAGGTACTGCTAAATTTATTTGCTTCACTTTAGTCATCTTTAGTGTTCATACATATCCTATGACACCATGTTGTGTATCTTAAATATATACAATAAAATTTTGTTTTCAAAAAATAAAGTAGAGGGCTGGGGATGTGGCTCAAGCAGTAACGTGCTGGCCTGGCATGTGTGGGGTGCTGGGTTCAATCCTCAGCACTATATATATATATATATAGATGTGTCCACCGAAAACTGAAAAACAAACATTAAAAAAATTCTCTCTCTCTCTCTCTCTCTCTCTCTCTCTCTTTAAAAAAATAAAATACAGTAGAAACACCCCACCCTATAGCTAGCATTATGGAGATCTTCCCATTCATAGATAATGAAGTTAAGGCTCTGAGGAGCTAAGAGACTCACCCAACGTTGTCTCTAACTAGCAAGTATCAGAACTGAGGCTAGACTACAGGTCTTCTAATTCCAAAATTATCATTATTTTTTTCCTACATTAATAACTCATTCTATTAAATTTTATAAACCTTTCCCTAGCAAGAAAATTGAAACTAATATAATACAGCCTTGATCATATTTTTGTCACATAAGAAAATTACAAACAACAACAAAATACTGTATAGTAGCAACAAAGAATAGGAAGAACATATACCATGGACGAATGGATGTTTTTTATATTAAATATCTTTAAATTTATGAAACACTTACCACATTGTCCTGATTTTCTGTTTGCTTGGGTTGATAAAGTCTTCCTCATGGACAGTCACTGATCAACAACTTACGAGAAATAGCTGGATTTCTGTTGGGAAGCCTTCAAATGTATTTTGTTGCTAGAATGAAGAGTGAAACTCCTTTATTTTCAATGCCATTCTGAACTCGTGTAGCAATATTTTTTACTTTATCTCCAATTCCTTCATCTTGATTTGGACAAATATTATAACCTGTGTTTGAATATAAAAAACAATTAGGTGCAACAGAACTAATATATAAAACATCTCAACTAAAATAAATTACTACAAGATCAGGCATAAAAATGGTAATTGTGGATACAAATGGAAGTGGTAATTTGTGGTAATCATTTTATAATACATACATATATATATAATCATGATGTTATAAAACTTGAATATTTATCAATTTTTATCTGTCAATTGTAACTCAATAAAACTGAACAAAAATGTTAGATATAAAGTATTCATTTTGAGCCCCCATTCTCTGGCAGTTTCACAAAAATTGAGCATGTCTGAGACACATTTAACTTAAATGCTATACCAAAAATATGATTACATGTGCTTTCCTTTCAACTATATTTTGGACCATTTTAGATTTTGGTTACTTTTACATGATGTTAAGACTGTGAGAAATGAAAACTCTAATCATTTAGATGACTTGATTTCCAGATCTTCAATCTCTGGATACCTTCAAACATCTGTGTGATTGAAATTATCATAATCTATAAAATGTACCTGTGGTCAATGACATTGATGGATAAAGTAATGCCATGATATTAATTAAAGGTTAAACTCAAGAATTATTATATAAATGTTGGCTGGCTGGTGGACTAAATTTAAATGGATGGATAAGGGGATGAGTGAGTAAATATTCCTTTGTTATGTGTTCAGCAAATGTAATTTAATGTTTAAAATAATAACGGTTACACTACATTGTTAAGATTAATTAGTATAATTTTTATGTTGACCTTTTTACTCACAAATACCTTACGTATCTAGTTGTAACAATTTCCATTTAATTGAATATTTCAGGAATTGACGCTTGGCACTTTAAGCACTATTTTAGGTTCCTAGGGTTGGAGCTACAAATCATCACAAACTGGGTGGGTTGGAACAATAGAAATTTATTTGCTCACGGTTCTCAAGGCCTCACACTCAAAACTGGGGTCAGGAGAGGTTCAATCCTTCCCAAGGCTCTGGAAGACAGTCCAACCTATGCTTTTCTGTTAGTTTCTGATGGCTGCCAGTAATCCTTGTCATTCCTTGACTTATAACCTTATTCCTCTCATCTTTGCCTCCATCCTCATTTTGACTTCTCTGTGTGTCTGTTTTCTCTTTTATCTCATAGATATACTAGTCATTGGGTTTAGGGCCTGATGGGATAATCCAGGATGATCTTCTCATTTTGAAATCTTTAACTTTATAATATGTTCATTGACACTTTTTCCCAATATAAGGTTGTGCTTACAGTTTCTAGAAATTAGGATATAGACATATATTTAGGGAGAAACCATTCAATCCTCTGAAAGCATGCACTGAAAGATATTTATACAGTGCTGTTTCTAAAGACTCTTTTGTGCCTGCCATATTAATGTAGGATAGTTAACATAAGAGAAATTTGTCTCAATGGCTCTTGTCTGTTACTGTATAGCCTCTAGACATAGCAAAACTCTATGATGTAAGAAGAGCTGTTTGTTCCTACACTGAGTGCTTCTGGACTAATATTCTTTCCTTAGTTCTTGTATTTGTTTTCTTAGTATATTTCTATCTCTTGTTTTAGCATCTATAATTTCTTGCTCTATTATCAGTATGTTTTCTCCCTATTCTAATTTAATGCTCCTATTTATACTGTAATATCAATGCTTACTAGAATAATTTCTCAAAAAGAGGCCAGTTTAAAATTATTAAAATATTGTGGAAAACTGAATCAAAAATTAAGAAAACTCACTTGATAAGAATTCATTCTTGAAGTATAGCTTCAATTGAGTAGGACAACCTCAAAAGGTAATATGCTTACTCAAAAACTGCAAAAATAGCTTAACATTGGACATTAGAGTTTAAATATATGGCATTTGCAGTAACATAAACATTCCGTTCATATTAAAGAGCTCATTCTCCCGGATGTGAGCACATATTAGCAGTTTTTTTAAAAAATTGATGAGAAATCCTACAGGAAAGTGTATGGAAATGAGAATGAAGAAGTGAATTTACCTCATTCATTGTTCTCCCTAACATTCTAGAAGCTGGGTCTGTTGGAAATGCAAGGTACTTTTGTTTTCCTTGGAATTAAAAATGTTTTTCAGAGGCAAATGAAGTATACTGTTGGGACTGGAAAATAATCCTAGCCTCAGAATTGTTGTGGATAGGTTTTCTGACACATAACTCCTGTGAAAGGGAGTTGTTGCAGTGACCTCTAGGAAAACACTCAACAAACATTATACAATGACAAATTTGTTAAATATAAACAATTAATTTCATTATGGACCCTTAGCTTTTTGAAGAACTATAATAGAACACAGATATTGGCCTCCTCTTCTGGAAAGCTGCAAAGGTGATACCCGTAATGATGAGAATCAATCAGGGATGAGTTCCATTTTCCCAGATGTGAAGACTGAACACCCAAGAAACACTGAGGCAAATGTAGAAAGTAAGTTTTATTTAAAGGATAGAACAGAGAAAGACTTCTTTGGGAGGAAGAGGGGGATCCAGAGCTGGTATCCAAAGAAGTAGGGATGTCCTTCCCTATTTATACATTTTAGATTTCCTTTGTTCTTATGCCCTCATTCTCCCCTTATCTTGTATAGGTGACCAAGAAGTGACCCAAAAGGTGGAGTGATCCTGGTAGGAAGCGAGCAGCCCAGGAGGCATTAATTAACAACCTCTATAACTCCCTGCAGGGAGGAACAATTCTTGGAGGCAGGTTACCTTGGCAACAGGTTGGAGGAGAAAGGGGAAGGGCTCTAGACCTCCCCATAGGACTCAATTATTTATTACCTACATTGTCTTTTTGTCCCCTGGCTTCAAAGGGTTGGATGAGAAGAAATGAGTCAGGTGTGCTAGTACATGCCTTCAATCTCAGCAGCTTGAGAGGCTGAGGCAGGAGAATCATGAGTTCAGAGCCAGCCTTAGCAAAAGCGAGGCCCTAAGCAACTCAGTGAGACCCTGTCTCTAAATAAAATACAAAATAGGGCTGGGGATGTGGCTCAGTGGTCGAGTGCCCCTGAGTTCAATCCCTGGTACTGCCCCCCCCACAAAAAAAAAGAAAAATGATGGCAAGTGATACTTAAGTCCTGGAGTTTTGATAGTAAAGCCTTATGTAGGGTTTCATGAGTAATCAGGAGGATGATTGCTGACATTTTTTTCAGGAGCTTTCAGCAACCAAAGACCCACTTAAGTTAAACATTGAAACATAACCCTACACACACCCATGGTCATTTTGGCTTAAACAAGGTATATATAAACAAAGAAAAACATGAAAGTCTTCAATCCTGACTTTATAGCCTGTAGAAAGCTATGGTTTTAGAGTTTAATTTCAGGGTCTTTGAAGCTGTCACCTGAATATGCTGGTGAAGAAATGCCTACAGAGAAAAACCAAAGTTGTATTAATAGGACAACCAAGAAGAGTCCACAAATTTTCTATACTTTTGAGATTTTACAGAAAACATGGAGGGTTAACTATTCAAAAATAGTTAATGTGAAGAAATATTCATCATGGAATTCCCTTTGATAATATATTATGCTAATGTAACAGTGGTCCATTTTAACTTTTGAACATAGCACTTGCTGCTTAGTTTAAAAGGGACATGTGTTTTTGTTTTTGTTTTTTTTTTCTTTTCCTCTTAACCTTCTCCTCCTCCCTAACCTGGGGGTGGGGAACAAGATAATCTTGAGTTATCTTTTCTCCACAGGAAGGAAATGTCACCAGAAGAACTAGGAAGTGACTATCTCCCAAATTAAAAAGTGAATTTCAACATGCTTCAGGGTGCACTTCAGACCCCCTGTCAGGGCACACCTGGAATGTAGCCTTTGAATAGCTTCTTTAAAAGCCCTCTGTTTTCCCTGATGGGAAGAAACACAGCCTCTGGGACTAGAGACCCCTGTGCTTCTCCTTTGCTAGCAAAGCAATATTTTTTTTCCCTTTTTCTCAAAACCGTGTCTTCATTATTAAATTGGCATAAATTGGCAGGAATTGGCATCGGGGAGAAGGATCAAGCTTTTGGTAACATTAAGAACAAAAAGATCTGTTAGCCAAATCTTGTATGCTGTAGGAGAATTTAATACTCTGAAAGCATCACTGTTTCTATAATTGAGTGAGTTTGTGAGAATCATTGAAGAAATTTTTTGTAAAAGGGGAGAACTGGAATTAATTTGCTCAGAAACAGCTGTGAAATAAGTGCTTGTGTTCTTGTGTTTAGACTTCACCCTAGGAAAGGGGCACGTAGTTACTTATTATCTTCCTTAGCTTAATAACCATTAATAAATACCAAATTATGCTATATGCATATATAAACATATCACAATGAATCCAACTATTATGTATGATTATAATGTACCAAAATAATAAAATAAGTAAGTAAATAAATAATTAGTATCACCCTTCAATTTATATAGCAATTTAGAGACTACCATATTTGCTTGGAATTAGTAAATTCAGGATTTTCTTAATACTCATATGTCATGATTGTTAATTTATACATAAGTTCAAAAAGGAGAAGCAATGTTGTTTAGTTTTCCTTGGTGGCAGTGGTGAGAGTATATAAGATTTATTAAAATCTTACTATCATAGCTTGGACCTGGTATATGTATTATTTCATTAAATTCTCATGTGGCCTGTATGATAGAGGAATTATGTAGTTAGAATTGTTTTATAGAGAAAAAAGTTGAAGTGAAAAACAGGTTAAGTAATTTTCTAAAGTTATATAACTACTACCTTTTTTTTAGAGTTGGGGTTAAGATCAAAGGCAGTCTGCCTCACAGTCTAAGGTGCCCACTTAGTTGCTGTTAATGATTGGCTGAACTAGTACTCGAGAACAAGCTATTAACTGAAATATTAATGTATTTTTTCATTCTAGTTTATGACTACTGCAGAAGTAAAAGAAGTCTCCTTGCACCATCAGAGATAGGAGGCCTCACTTAGAAAGGAGTATGATCAAACTGATGGTATCTTTGTGGAGATAGGTAGGTTGCTGGAGTCTGCAGACTGCAAAATCTGCCTGTATCCCTGAGTACTCAGAGCCATCCTATTCAGTCAAGTGAGAGTCATATTCAGCTGATTGTGCTGAAGGAAAATCTGAAGGTGACCCTTCAAATTGCCATTTGACAAGCACAAAGAATTATCATTTGTCACTGCTAGAGGAGGCTGAAGTTAGCACACCTCCTTTACAAGTTGGTTTCTCTATGTCTCATCTCATAATCACTTGAGCGGCTGTTTCCATAGACACCCACACTTCAGTTTCCCAGCTTAACCACATTTGAACAAGAATGCAGGCCTTGCTTGCAGCAGCTGTGAACTGTTTTACCATGTGTCTAAAAAGCATGGCTTATCTGTCTTCCTCTATGCATGCAACAGGATGGGGGTTTTTCAAAAAACAGCGATGTAACATTACCTGAAAGACCCTTAGGAGTTTCAAAGATAAGAAACACAATTTGATCCATATGAAACAAGGCAAAACCAGAAAAGAAAGGAGGAACGACTTTTTTTTTTTTTTTTTTGCCCTTGGCTTTCAGGACTGGGGGTTGGGCAATAGTGGCTGGTGCTTGGCTGTTTCACAAGTGCAAAATGAAAGCATAACCTTTTTACTGTGACTGAAACAGAGTTGTGGGTCCTTGGGGACCCAGAGGGGAAGGTGGTGGGGTGTGGGAGTTGGTGTAGGCACTGAAGAAAACCTAAAAAAATAAGTTTGTGAAATTCAACAGCCACTAGAGCGTATTTGATTTCAAACTTATAATTAACAATCAAAGAAAATAATTGTATTGAATCAGATCTAAAATCACTTTCCTTATAGGAATCTGTGAAAATATCAGTGTAGTAGGGGTTCCAATAGATAGTAAAAGAGATAACAATCATCTTTTGTGAAAATCCACACTTATGCACACATGCACTTCCAGTGCACCTAGTGCAGATAATATGCTGATTTGTGTATATCTCATATGAAAACGTGACTCACAAATTGAGGATTGCAATATAACCAAACAGATGAATATTCTTAGCTTGGATGAAATCTGCTTGCAAAGAGTACATGATGAGCATGAGAGGAATTGTGTACCTTAAAACGACAACACACTTATTTCAACTCATATAATCATCACATAAATGTATGAATTAGTTCCATTATTATATTTTACAGATGAGGAAACTGAAGCAGAGAGATGTTGCATGACTTTCCAAACGTCACACTGATAAGAAGTTGAGACAAGTATTGACCTCAGATAGTCTGGTACCAAAGTCTGATTTTAGTCATTGTAATTAGCAAATGGAAAGAAAGGCTCTGAGTCCAGTAGGAAAAAGTGGGTGCTAAACCACCCTCTTTTCCTCTTCTAAGTATCTAGATTTTTTTTTGTGAGTTGCTGTTCAATGTCAGTGGGTAGGTGGGTGGGATTATTTTAGGTGGGAGGGATGTGTGGCTTGAAAAGTAATTGCTATTTGATGAGAGAATGAAATATTTGTAATGAACTCAGCAGAAGCTTTTCTCTTACTTTAGCCCTTAACTGTTAAAACACTGCATGATCTTGCCTTAGACTGCATTTCCTTAAATGAAGAAAAAGATGTTCAAGATGATTTCTGGATGCTATTTCAACCAAATCTTCACAATTTCTTTTCCCTTTACTGTTTATTTCATGGAGAAAATTTGGTCATCCCTCACTTTCTGCTGTAACTTGCTAGAATTTAGTTTTAACTAATATAGTTGTATTAATAGGTGTGATAATTGGTGGATTACCATTTGATAATATACATATTAAAGCATTCTTCATGTAGACAGTTTGTTCCTCATGCTTTTGTGCCCAAGGATGTTTTCTTGGCTAGTTGAATCTCTATAAATGGACCTATCTTTCCAGCTGAAAGTAAAAGGTTTGACAAGTCAAATGCTATAACCTCTCTTCAGACTCCTCTTCCAAAGAAGCTTTAATATTGCTACTATCATTGAGTAGACCCTGGGACATTGAAAATGTGTGAATTAAGCACACGAATGTTTTCCTTTGGATAGTCACCTATACATATACAGTTGAATCGTCTAATAAACAAAGAAACTAGAACACTTTAAAGATGGGTAGTTCTGCTAGCCCACTCCCTCATCTTAATTACAGGTCAAATGTACAAAGTGGGTTAGGATAAGTTGGCTTTAAGGGCCAATTTTATTATTATTATTTATCATTTATGTTGTGTTATTGGATTGCAAAGAAAAAAGATAACTGGGAAGTGACTGAGTCATTTCTTATTTTGATCTATTAATGGTCTTTAAACTGGGGCCTAAGGGAGAGGAAAGAGGGATATTTTTAAGGTAGTATTATCTAAATATAAGTTAAACAAAAGAACTTGAAAATAGTCACACCTGAGTTAGTGGAGCTGGGTTATAGCTTCAATAGAGGTAGCAAAAGAACATCTCTGGCTCCATGGCACAGTCTTCCATAATTTCTTTTGAGTGCAGTCCTCAGCCCGCCTATAGATGTTGAATACCTAGCAGGTGAGTTGTAATCCTGGTTGAACAAATTGAAGAACCTGACAGTCACCAAGGAATTTTGACCTCAGGGTAAGTAAAATGTGAAGGTGGATATAAGTGTATTTATTGAGAAAATTAAATGTTCAATATAAAGCATCATGTATTTACAATATTTCCTAATGACGGAAGATGGTGACCACATCTGATTTAACACCAAAAAATCTTTGAATGGCAGAGTGATATAATAAGATAGGGGTTATTTTAATGTGAAAGTCATTTTAAGTCCAATGTTTCCATGAAAATATATCATCAATTACCCAGAGATGTGGTGGAATTAGTACAAATCTTAAAATTTAGGATCAGCGGCCTACAGCTGGTTGAAAGTTTGAGAATTGACAATACGGAGTTCTTTGAGAACCAAATGAATTGCACCAAACAGGTGCTGATAAGTTGCATCTGGAGATTACAATTTATGTGAAACACATACTTTTTTAATGAAGAAAAGCCATGAAATCCCTAGAGTCTCCACTTATAAAACTCAAGCTAAACTGAAGGCAAGCTCCTCATGAATGCCTCACATTCTCATACATTACCCACTGCTGCTGATGAAATATGACTGGATCAACTGCTCAGGCTATGGACATGTTTCACCCCAGATTGAGGGATTCCATGTATTCATATTTCAGTTACAGTAAGGAGAGGAATGGGAACTGGCAGACATTGAAAGACTATGATTCAACTCCAGGATTAAGCCTGAAACAAAAGTCAGGGAAATACAAGGAGGAGAAAGGGGAAGGTGTGAGATGGGAGGGGAACATTACTGGCCAAAAGTGTTAGTCAGACTTTCCTGGGTCCTCATATGAATAGGTTGCTATTTTGAGATTCCCATCACTGTACACTGCAGAGAGAGGCTGCCATGGAAATACTGTAAAAAACAAACAAGAAACACACACTTTGCATATACAGACATGCAAAGTCATAGATTTGTAAAGTAATTTAAAATATTGGGATCCAGTAAAAATGACTTTTTGTGTCTGTGGACTATTCATTAGTCACATTAGCACTTATCCATTTCTTTCCTCAGTCTACCTGATTTAACTGAAAATTGTTAACAGAGGCAAATAGAGGTGACAGAAATAGCTAGAGCATTTGAAATGGTTTACAAATTCTACCTTTAAAACTATAAAATATTTTTCCCCAGAGTTAAAGAACAGCATGGGTAGTTCTACTCAGTCATAATGGAAAATGAGTAGAGGAATATTGGTATACTTGGTCCCATGTCACCCTTAGGAGTCAATTAGCTCATTATTTCATTTTGCTTCTTTAAGTGTTTTTGTTTACTTAAAGATAGATAAAAGCTACATTGACCATATTGCCTCATCTAATTAGCATTCTGTTTTGATTTTTAAGATAGAAAATATTTGTATGTCATTGAACAGGGTAAAATTCTGTTTCACATCCAAACTTCTACAACTTACCTTTATCCACTATATCCATACCTTTATCTCCAATTATTTCCTAAAATCTGACTTCCACATTTTCTAAGGAAAATACACTGTTGAAAGTCGCTAGTGGCTTCCCAATTAATATACCAAAGTAATATGTTCTCATGTCTTCATCATTTTTGACTTCTTAAAAATGTTTGGCATTTTTCTTCCCTATTTTTTAAAACTTTGCCCAATCCTTAAATATTATTGTTACCCAGATTACATTCCAGGCCACTGCTCTTCTCCTGCTGCCTACTCACACTAGGCAACTGCATTTTTTTTTTATCATTTCAACTACTTCGAAACTAATGGTTCCTAAATCTTCATTTCTTGCCTTGTCTTCTATCCTTTGCTTCTTAATGATATTCTGAAATGTGTTTTAATCAGAGACAAAAGGATACCTGAAAATGTGCTGTTCTTAGCTCTCCTGGCTTTATCCATGTTAAGGGGGGATTTATTGTCACATTAAATGCTACTGAAAGTGAAAATTTGAGGTTTACTCACCTGAAAACAAAAGAAAAATTCTGTTCCATGATCTATTCAAGTGTATTCTCAGACTAGGTAGGTCAAAGTTGTATTCATATGAACCTCAGTTGGCTTCCCTTCAACAGTTTACACAAGAGTTGGAGAGCAGATTCATTCAGGAGCTCAGCTCTCAATATAAGTTGGAAGTAAGAGACTGTACATACCTTTCAAGAGATATGTGAGCCATATGCAGTGGCTCATACCTGTAATCCCAGCAACTCTGGAGGCTGAGGCAGGGGAATTGCGAATTCAAAGCCAGCCTCATAAATTTAGCGAGGCCCTAAGCAACTCAGTGAGACCCTGTCTCTAAATAAAATATAGAAAAGGGCTGGGGACATGGCTCAGTGTTTAAGTGCCCCTGAGTTCAATCCCCAGTACCAGAGAGAGAGAGAGAGAGAGAGAGAGAGAGAAATCTGAGAAATCTGAACACTGAATGTCAGGACTCTGGTTACTATCTTTGCCTCATCCTCTAAACCCTTTTCCCAATGCTATTTCCAATGACAATTTAGTCCAAATAGAACCTAAAGTCTCATAAAAGTCTGAAACGCTTTGGTTCTACAATTACATTACCTACTCTGCCACTAATGTACAGTATAAATAAAAAGCAGCTTTGCTGCTAGTTCTCAATTCAACTTATCTTAAAAGGAGATAATAATATCAGCTCTTCCTGTTCCTAGGCTGTATTAAACTCAAGAAGTTATGGGAGTATAGGTTCACGTATAAGAGGTCTTCATTGTCCAAAGAGCTAGTAAGAACACAAACCTTGATAAATGATGATATGTGTTGTAAAATCATAAATTCTGGTCAAAGTTAATGGGTTCCACTCATCCTAATGAAGCAAAAAGTATCTCGGTGTCAATGACCCTTAGGGGCATTTTAAATACCTAGTCCCAATATATTGCTTCAATTAAAGAGCACTTGAAATCACCTTTCAATGGTAGCCACAACAGATCTTTGGTTTGCTTTATTGTTTTTATTCTGAGTTGCAAATGTTGAATTAGTTCCTTGTCATTCATTGTGCACATGACCCATTATAGTAGAGAATCTATATCTTAGCTTGTAAACTAAACATTAAGCTGTCATTTGTGTTTTACTCTGACCATCTGTTGAAGAAGGCATTTTAGTTGAACATTTATGGTGAAATGAGAATTCTTGGTTTGTCTCTCTTGCTATTCTGACACCTTTTGACAAAGTGTATATGTTTATAGACTTGTTGCAGTAATTTCCGAGAAGAGCAATGTAACCATGTGGTAAGACAGCCTTTCATCTTGGAGTCAATTTGTCCTTGCTTGTGATGACCTAAGCAGAGTTGACACTTTTGGAACAAACAAGCACTCAGCAAACACCCAGTACTAAAACACATGGCACTGAGTGGAAGAAGAAGAATAAGAAGCTGAAGAGAAATCAACTTCAAGATTTAGTTCTCCTTTTAGTGACCATTGATGAAAGCACAAAATATAAAGGATGATGGCAATCCTGAGGTTATCTAGTCTTGTGATTTTTATATATCTTGTATGGTTTTAAATGTATAGCAATAAGCATATCTTTTTATAGCCTACTGATATTGAATTTTATTTAATGTTATTTAACTTATTTTAAAAGGAAACATTGTCTCACCATATGTTTAGAATACTTATAACACCTGATATAAAGAGATGGTATTTGTAAAAGTTAAATGCTAATCATATTATAAGTGATAATAATGTCAACTGTCAAAATAAAATATTTGACCAAATTGTTCCTAGAGTAAAATACAGTATTTGTCAAAATTATTTGTAGAGTAATTTTGTATGTCAATTTTGGTGAACGGGTTCAGGTCTAAATCTTTTGTGTCCCTGAACTATATAGAAAATAATTTCTCTTTTTCAGGTTGGCTCCTGTCTGAGTTTGCACAGCAAGGCCATTGCAGAAATAAGTTTGATTCCATCACAGGCATGCTCTAGTATATGGGTAATATAACTTGTTTTCTGTGTATTCCACAGATGCAAATCCCACATTAAGCAGCCATTTTTAAAGAAGAGCTATTGCTTGAGGCTACAAAGATTTGCACATGACTTTTTGTTCCTATGTTTACTGGCATATTTAGATCTGTGCTTTCAGCTATGAGAGGTGCTGATGTGAGAGTCAAAAGGATAAAGATGGGAATTGAAAACTTGGACAAGACATCAATATAGTTGGGCCAGGGAAAGAATCTTGATCTATATGTATTCAGATGTGCAAAGCTTCAATCCATGCAGACAGTAGAGAGCTTTAGATACTGATCACATCCCTAACAGCTGTGTAAATCTCAGAGGCCCATGAAAAAGATGGAAAAACAGCCAACTAGCTCAGGAACATTAGGTTTAACTGGAAACGTTAGTGACCGGGAAGGAGTTTGGAGAATATTAGAAAAGGAGCTAGTGCCAGAGATTTCTCCAGACTAACCACTTCCAGGATATGTTTTCTTGTATTTAGTAAAGAGACCAGTTCCCAATACTTTTTGCAGTTTTATCTCCACACATAGGCAGTGGAAAAGTGATACTCAGCACGCTTCCAAACCAAGTATAACCCTCATTTAGCATGAAAAGAATTGGAATGGTAGTAGGAGAATCTATTAATTTATTAGTTTAATTAGCTTATTATTTACATTAGCTATAAATGAACATTAGTCATTTATAGCAAGTTTGCAGTAAATGATTCCACATGACTTTATTTAGAATTTTGGAAATATAAAGGGCCTTAAATGATCAGATGAAGAAACTAAGGCCCAGAGTAATACAGCAAGTTAACATCAGAACTGTTGTTAGAATTCCTGACTGCCACTAAAATCCTATTTCTAAATACCATATTCAGTCTGGACATTAGCTTCCCTCCTTTTATTTTCATACCTCCTTGCTTTTAGGATACTTGCGCTTTTGACATTATGGAATATTTTTAAGTTAATATCCTCTTTTCAAACTAAAGATACAATAATCTATTTGAGAAGTTATGGTAAGATTTTATTCAAAATAAAACTCAATTCCCAAATTCATCAATCTCATTTGAACTTTTGCCCAGCCAAGACTTCATATTTTGGCCCTGTTCCCTCATACCAACTCCAATCTAAAACTGGCTCCCAAATGGGTAACTCGATTCTAACCCAGATCTGATATCAGTCTCTCTTTTCATGCACCTGGCTTCATTTATCTTCGTAGTTTTCAACATGTTTACACTGACTGCACAAGTTAGGTTTTCTAAAATCCCCCTATTCCCCATGACTTTAACTTCTCTATATCTGGATTCTTTTTTCTCAAAATGCCAATTGCTTGCCCAAAAACTTCTTTCAAAGAAAGAGAGCAAGCTTTTGTGGGAATAGCTATTGTTTGCCAATGCTTAGTATATAGCCAGGCTGGTGCCTTTCTTGGCAAACTGCCCTTATATCTAAAGAAACACAAACATGAAATTAAAAAACATGAAAATTGAAACAAAAATTCAGGGTAAAGAAATAGAAACCCAGGTTCCTTTGAAGCAAAAACAGTGCAAGTGTGTTTGAATGTCAGTAGATTCAGACCAAACCATCTATTTACCTTAGGTTGAAAGAGAAAAGTGTATTGCATTGTATGAGTTTGAAGCATTTCTTAGTTATTCTTATAGCTGGTTATCTTTTGGAGCAGAAAAATCACAGAAAAACAATTGAAAAAAATTATTTGAACAGTATGATCCTCTCCCACCTCTAATTTTTAGGCTTTTTGCTAATTAATTAACTAATTTATGCTTTTTGAAAAAGTCTTTTGTGTATTAAATTGGCTTTTTTCTACATAAGTTGTCAGTGATCCTCTCTTTTATGCAATCATAAAGCATTAATATGGCTCTTGATCATGAGTGTTTAAAAGGAATTTTCTTGCAATGCATGTTGTCATTTGCCAATAATCCAGGGATTGGGAATTCTGAGGCAGAGGGATCAGAAGTTTGAGGACAGCCTCAGCAACTTATCAAGATCCTGTCTCAAAATAAAATAAAAAAGGCTGGTAATGTACTCAGTGGTAGAGCACTTGCCTAGCATGCATGAGGCCTTGGTTTCAATCTCCAGTACTACAAAAAGTAAATAAAAACATGAATACATAAATAAAGTAAGTGGGATCTTCCAGAAATTTCAGGTTATTTTCTGTAGTCAGAATCTCAAATTCCTTTCTCTGGATTCATTTAATTGATGCTCTCTTGGTTCTGACTTATGTTCCTTCAGCATTCTTTGTGTATTTAGATAGTACATAAATGACAATAAAGGAATTTTTTTTAATTGATTGGTTCTCTTTGACAAGAGAATTTCTGATGCTCAGTGGATCAAATTGTTTTGGAAATGTTCTTCCAAATAAATTGTGTAATCAAATTGTACTGAGAAGTACGTCACCTTCTCCCTACATAAACATACACACCCCATCCTAGATTTGTTAATTTTGCAAGATAAACTGAAGGAATCAAAAGACACGATATAGTGTGAACTCTTAAAAAACAAGCCCTAAGGTTAGGATATGATAGTGTATGGTGTTGCAAACTCACACATTCTTTTTAGTAGGGACCTATTTATAAAGACTTTATTGGTGTTAAGATAATATGTATAAAAATTATTAATCATGGTTATGATCATGGCTCATCAAAATCTATATTTATACATAATTCATACATAATGGTTTAATTTCCTATTACATAGCCTTACTCCAACATGTTGCTTTAGAAACAATGTTTATTATAAAAATGTTTGAACTGCACAAAAATGGAGAGAATGGTGTGATGAATCCTAATGTATTCATACCCACTTTAGTAATTAAGAACATATTGCAAATCTTGTATATGTATCTGTCCTTTCTCCCAACTTTTACTAAATTATTTGTTGAAATCTCAGATAAATTGTCATTTTATCTATAATGGAGTCAGTATCTGAAACTGATAAGAACATTTATTTAATACATTACTAATGTACATATAAATTGTTAATGAAATTAGTAGTCACAATAATTCTATAATTCTTATTTTTCTATGCACTTAGAAAAATAAGAATTATAGAATCTCAGCCCAACCCTGTCAACATCAAATTGTATGACTCCTCAGCCTCTCTTTCTGTCAAATAAAAGAATTAAGTACAATTTCTAAAGCCCCACCAGTCTCCGAGATTCTGAATTTTAATATAAAAAGTGATTAATATTGAGAATCTTCCTTTTGCTATTTCTCTATATAGATGGGTGCAAAGAAAATATTAGAAACAGATATCTTAAAAAGTAAGTACATTGAAACTTTGAGTTAGAGGCAGAAAATTAAAAGTTAATGAGAGAAGTTCTGAGGAAACATTTCCTGTAACTACCTATACAGGAACACCCAATAATTATTTGAAAACAATAATAATGTGGTTTCATCATTCTCTTTTTATTTAAAGGGATAGCACTACATTGGTAGAAGTGCTCCTAAAGTCTGTGGCGCCCTCTTCTGACCTGTCACCCAACAGGGTATGTCATGATTTTTGTTTCTGAACTGCCTTTGGGCTTTGGGTTTTTCATTGCCTTATATACTATAACCCAGTCATGAAATATCATGCAAAAATTTATATCTGACCAGTGGAAGATGCAGGTCTGATGAAAGAAATATGGCTACATATCCATGGTGAATATTTTATACTTTCTTGTATGTTTCCACTTGAAAATTTCAAAACTGTTCTAGATGAGAAGAGGTAACTTTGGAATTTGAAAGGTAATAAAAGTTCCACTAAATCAAGAAGCAAGCATGCATAAGAAAATGTTATGAATTTTAAAAATATTAAAATTTCTGGTAAAACATCTAAATGAATTAGGAAGAAATAATTATTGTGTTAAAATTCAAACCCATCATGTGGAATTACAATGGTCTTGTATTGTCATTAACTGTATGCCTTATAGCAGGGACACAAGATAAGCTGCCATGGGTGACTTATATTCCACATTTTAAAATTACTGTATCTATTTGGAGATACATTTTCTCTTTAGAAAAGTCTAATGATTTATTTCTCATTTCTCTCTATAACCCACACATGATAGTTTCCTTCGTAACCTTCATAAATGTTGTTCAAGTGGGTTTTCTAACAAAACATCTTCCTCTATCCTTGCTACTACTGTAAGTTTTTGCCATCTCCATTATTTTCAGGCCCATCAAATATCTTATCTACTCAATGAAACTTTTCTTGAATGTTTAATTTCACATGACCCTTTCCTCTCAATCTCTATATCTGAAATCAGTGTTTATATTTAAAATCATGCTATTTGAACTCCATTATGTTACAATGTAATGAAAACCAGTCTACAAACTATGGTTTTAAAATTTTTAAAAACTCATTTTAATATTCACACTCCTTTCATTGTTCCCTGATTGTTAGCATGCTTAAATTCTTATTTGTTCCCTTATTGGGACTTTAAAATCTAGACATACAAAAGGATATCTGACCTCTTTCAAAGTTTCACACAGTACTGAACTCACCTACTATTATCCCTGAAGTCCCATATTCTCTTTCTGTTGGGACTACAGTGAGTAAAACTTAGATCAGACTGAGAAATAAAACTTCTTAATTAAATGGAATACTCAACTGGCAAAAGTCACTAGTTCCTGGCCACCTCTATTAGGTGAGTACCATTTTCTTGCTCTAGCATACTTTGCTGCCTGTTTTTTTTTTCTTCAGCCCTGGCTACACACTAAAAACATAACATAGCCTGTCAGAAGTCTCTGGGGGAGAGCCTAACTACAGCCATTTTGGGCCTGCCCCAACAGTGACTTTAATTCTTTAGGATAAATAACAAGGAGTGGCACACCTTGGTTATATGGAGGTTCCATGCCTAGTCTTTTGGGGAACCTCCATACTGGTTGCTGCCTGTTTTAAAACCCACAATAATCAGGGGATTAGACAAAAGGGAGTAAAGGGAAAGGAAAGGGAATGGGAAAAGGAAAGATAGTGAAGTGAATCTGACATAACCTTCCTATATGCATATATAAATATACCACAGTGAATCTCAACATTGTGTATATCCATAAAACTAGGATCCTAATTACAATAAAATATGATACATGTTTGTATAAGTATGTCAAAATAGACTGCATTGTCATGTATAAATAAAAAGGAAGAAATAAAAATTAAAATAAAACTCACAATAAAATAACTGGTACTTTTTATTACACACTTATTTTATATAAAAATTTCAGTAAATGCATTCATTAAAGTTAGTATAGAAGAGTAGTGTTCATTTCTTGAAAGCTGTGCTTGATGAAAAAGCCACTTCCTAGTTCAATTTTGCACTGGAGCCAATAGAATCATTCATCAAAAGTTTGGATGTATTAACTGGGATTTCTACATTAGCTTCAAATAGAGAAGAAAAAACAGAAAATGAAAAATTAATGTGAAAATCTTATTTACCATGGCTATCTAATGCAGGGTGAAACCATGTAGCTCCCTAGTATGCCTCTGTCACAATTATAGTAAATTGGCATTTGTTATCCTGGCTATAATTTTGCCTTTTGCTCTTAAAATGGTATAAAAATTATTCATAGATTCTACATGTTAATTCACAACAGAAAATATGACAACAGGTAGAATACTTTGCCATTGAAGAATGGATAAATATAAGCAAAATTTATTTTAAAATGACCACTGATAGTTATGAAAAAGTAACTGGGGAGGAGAAAATGGTAGATTAAAAGAAGGGTGCATTTCTCAGCAGTTTCTTAGCTCAAGATTTAAAAAGTGAGAAGACTACTTTTCATTGAGGTAGGTGAATAAACGAACTCACTGAAATTCAATACTGGACAGTAAAAGAAAGCATAGAGACATAGAAAGCCAGGAAGTTTGAACATAATATAAGAAATAATATGTTAGAGACATGCCAGCTTGGCTGGTGGTTGCTGTGGCTGCTGAGGGGAGGAGAGGCAGAGGCAAAGAGGGAGGAAAGCTTGCAGAAAAAAAAATGGCTTGGGAGGACCTGTGGAATAAAGTTGGACACTGATTTTAATGGACCGGAAGATGGTGGGGAAAGTTGTTGAGTGAAAAGCAACCAAAATCAATCGGCCTGCTGGTGGATAGTTCATAGGGAACTGGAGTCACCTGCATGGAACATTTATAAGTCCTGCATGGTTGCAAGCGGAGGCAGGAGATTGGGAATTCATAAAGGAAGTTGTCAGACTGACCCTGCAGTAGCCTATTGTGAGCCCCAGAATGTTCTTGGACTAGTGTGACTGAAAAAGGTACAAAAAAATGTACCTAGGGAGAGAGATCCCTTTGTTTCTGGCATCCCATAGGAGCTATGGGGAAGATGCCAATAATGGACATACAGAGCATCAGAACTCCAGGTCTGACCCTGGGTAATTCACATCTATAGCAGTGAACGTGAAACCTGTGGAGTTTTGCACTCTCAAGATGGAACCTACAGGAGGCCCCTGAGACCCAGATGTCCAACAAAGAGCAGAATATCTCCAGCATCAGGAGGTATGAATCAAATTTGAAATATCCCTTAAGAGAGTTCAAAAGATCATTCAATACTAAATTCCAACTATTAGAACTTCCAATTTAGGAATCTGCATTCCCAATATAGAAGCACAAAATTTATCAGCATTTCCCAGTCTATCCTATACTGTACTGGAAGGCAGGAAGTTGAGAGTTACTACAACCAGCTTTGGCTCCTAACCACAATGGTTAGCAGCTAGGTGAGAAACATAAACACATGGGAATTAACAACTTCCAATCTTTGACCCAAAGGTTATAGAGCAAAAAAGAAAATAAATAAATACAAAGATTAAAAATCCATTCTTGTCAACAGTTTTGCCCACCTCATAGAAACAAGTCCTTTATTTCTCATTAAGAATTTTTATATTTTTTGTATTCACCTCTATTCTTCACTTTTTTAATTTTAATTTTTAAAATTTCATTGAATTTTATTATTTTGACATTTTTTCCATTCTGCATGATTGTGTTTGTGTGTGTTCTCATGGCTCAGATGGGTTTGAGAAAAAAATATATTTTCATATAATTTTACATTCATTTTAATTGCTTTGTTTTTCTTCACCTATTTATCATTTAACCTTGGTTTGACTTAGGTGGGATAAAATTATGCATGAATTGAGTTGTTCTGATCTTACATTTGTTTGTTTGTTCATACCTTGAATTTTGTTCCTCTTATTGCCCCTTCTCTCTTTTTCCCCACCAATAGTCAAATTTTTGTGTTTCTTATTCTTATCTTTTATTATTTTATAACATCTAGGTACTTTTTACTCCTTCTTTATAACTGTTCTCTGCTATCTTGCTCTTCTCTGTTCAATTATTAAATAGCTCAAAATTTCCCTTGCCTTGATACCCTATTTTCTCTTAACTTAAGAAAATTTAATTCTACTCTCTGATAGAATTATATAATTTATGTGATTCCTACCCCATTTATGTTTCTGTGATTATTAATACAGTGGACAGTGTAGTAGAACACCTGCTGTTTAATGTCTAATCAAGTTCACAGTTTATTGCTGATGTTGATGTTAAATACTCAGCCTATCATCCCCACACATGGTAATTAGTTTTATGGATGTGGAAGAAGACAGAAAATTCATCTTAAGGCTGTATATCTATTGCTAACGTTGATCTTCCTGGATCCCCACTTTCTCTAAGAGAAGCTGGGAATGATTGGTACACTTCAAGTTCATGGAGTAGAGATTCTGCTATTGAGGAATACTAATAACTCAGCCAAGCAACAGTGAATGTCACTCCACACCTGATCTAGCTCCACCCAATCCTTAACAATATTTCAACACATAGACTTGGGAAGAGAAGCACCCTAAATAAACAAACAGGCTTCAAGTAGGAACAATAAGAAGTGGACCTCAGAAACCATTCCTGGATATCTACTCATACAACAAACAGAGAGAAATTCCAGAACAAAAGGTTAACTACACACAGAAGGACACAAACATAGAAGAAGAAGGAGAATTAATGTCAATCAATGTGCAAGTCCAAGACCTCTAACCACATGAGGAAACAGGCAAACAAATTTTCTCCCCAAATTCACAATCCCCCAAGAGATGATCCCATAGACATTGAAGTGAAAAAAGTCAACTCAAAATGGATCAAACACATAGGAATTATACCAGAAACTGCAATTGCTAGAGGAAACATAGGTCATCACTCCATCATATAGGTGCAGGCACTGAAATTTTTTTAAAAATCTGCACAGAAAAGGAAATGATTAAAAATATGAAGAAGGAACCTACAAAATGGAAAAGAATCTTTACCAGTTGCTCCTCTGTCAGAGGGGATCAATATCTAAAAGATAAAAAGCATTAAAAAACCAATGCCCTTCTCGGACTATTCCCTGAAGACCTTAAAAGAGCGTACTACAGGGATACTGCCACATCGATGTTCATAGCAGCACAATTCACAATAGCTAGACTGTGGAACCAACCCAGATGCCCTTCAATAGATGAATGGATAAAAAAAATGTTGCATTTATACACCATGGAGTATTACGCAGCACTAAAAAATGACAAAATCATGGAATTTGCAGGGAAATGGATGGCGCTAGAGCAGATTATGCTAAGTGAAGCTAGCCAATCCCTAAAAAACAAATGCCAAATGTCTTCTTTGCTATAAAGAGAGCAACTAAGAACAGAGCAGGGAGGAAGAGCAGGAGGAAAAGATTAACATTAAACAGAAACATGAGGTAGGAGGGAAAGGGAGAGAAAAGGGAAATTGCATGGAAATGGAAGGAGACCCTCATTATTATACAAAATTACATATAAGAGTTTGTGAGGGGAATGGGAAACAAAAGGAGAGAAATGAATTACAGTAGATGGGGTAGAGAGAGAAGATGGGAGGGGAGGGGAGGGGGGATAGTAGAGGATAGGAAAGGTAGCAGAATACAACAGTTACTAATATGGCATTATGTAAAAATGTGGATGTGTAACCGATGTGATTCTGCAATCTGTATTTGGGGTAAAAATGGGAGTTCATAACCCACTTGAATCTAATGTATGAAATATGATATGTCAAGAGCTTTGTAATGTTTTGAACAACCAATAAAAAAAACAATGCCCCAAATAATCCCACAAATAACATAATCAATGAGTAGGCAAAAGAACTAAAAAGACTTTTCTCAAAACATTCATATAATGACCAACATATATATTAAGAAAAGTTCAATATCTCTAGCAATCAGGGAAATGTAAATCAAAACTACACTGAGATTTTGTCTAACTCCAGACAGCATGACATTTATTAAGAATATAATAATAATAATAATAATAAATAACATGCTAATGAGGATGTGGGGTAAAAGGCACACTGATGAATTTTCAGTGGGACTTCAAATTAATACAACCACTCTAGAAAGTACTGTGGAGATTACTCCAAAAACTAGGAATGGAACCACCTTATGACCCAGCTACCCCACTCCTTGGAATTTATCCAGAAGATTTGTAATCAGCATACTATAGAGTTTCAGCTACTTAAATATTTATACCAGCACAATTCACAATAGTCAAATTATAGAATCAGCCCAGATGCCCATCAATAAATTTATGGATTAAGAAAATGTGGTATATATACCCAATGGACTATTACTCAGCCATAAAGAGGAATGAAATTTTGCCATTTGTTTGTAAATGGTTAGAACTGGAGAACATCATGCTAAGTGAAATAAGCCAAACTCAGAAAATCAAGGGTTGAATATTTTTGCTCATATGGGAAAGCAAGAGCAAACTAAGGGAAAGGAAGCATTATATATCATAAAGAGATAGGGAAGATAAGTAGAGTAGAAGAGATTGAGAGGGAGGAAGTATGGGTGAGAAAGAGGAGAAAACATGGAATGAATTTAACCAAACCATGTTATGTGCATATATAAATATAACTCAGTGAATTCGATAAAAAAGTAAATGTTTATATGATTGACATTCATATGTTAGAACATGGTGACATGTTTTGAAGGCATTCCTTCCCATTCATATAATGATTCTTTTGTTTGGCTTACCTGTGGGGCAGAATTGCCTTAGTGTTATACACCTTCCTCCTTTTAAAAAAAATAATTAATTAATTAATTTTAATTAGATATATAGGTCAGCAGAATGCATTTTGGTTCATTGTACAGAACTGCAGCACAACTTTTCATTTCTCTGGTTGTACATGATGTAGCATCACACCATATGTGCAGTCATACATGTGCCTAGGGTAATGATGTTCATCTCATCCACCATCTTTCCTGTCCTCATGCATCCTCCCCACCCCTCATTCCTCTTTTCCAAATCAAAGTTCCTCCATTTTTCCCATG
>NW_026000305.1:7059114-7079082 GCF_001458135.2 Marmota marmota marmota | reverse complement strand
CCACCGCACATTATGGATCAGTATCCACTTATCAGAGAGAACATTCGGCCTTTGGTTTTTTGAAGATAGTCTTACTTTGCTTAGAATAATATTCTCCAACTCCATCCATTTACCTGCAAATGCCATAATTTTATTCTCTTTTAATGCTGCATAATATTCAATATGTATATATACCACAGTTTCTTTATCCATTCATCTATTGAAGGGCATCTAAGTTGGTTCCATGGTTTAGCTATCGTGAATTGAGCTGGTATAAACATTGAAGTGGTTGTGTTACCATAGTATGCTCTTTTTAAGTCTTTAGGGTATAGACTGAAGAGTGGGATAGCTGGGTCAAATAATAGTTCCATTCCAAGTTTTCTAAGTAATCTCTATACAGCTTTCCAAATTGGTTGCACCAATTTATAGTCCCACCAGCAATGTGTAAGTGTGTCCTTTCCCCCACATCCTCACCAGCACTTATTATTTTCTGTATTCTTGATAACTGCCATTCTGACTGGAGTGAGATGAAATCTTACAGTACTTTTGATTTGCATTTCTCTAATTACTAGAGCTGTAGAACATTTTATATATATATTTGTTTGACCAATTGTATATCCTCTTCTGAGAAGTGTCTGTTCAGCTCCTTAGCCCATTTATTGATTGGGTTGCTTGATTTTTTGGTGTTAAGTTTTTTGAGTTCTTTATATATCCTGGAGATTAGTGCTCTATCTGACATGCATGTGGCAAAAATTTGCTCCCCAAATGTAGGCTCTCTGTTCACCTCTGCTGCGAGCCATCCATGGGCTGAGTATGTGAGCTACGTGCATTTGAGTGTATGAGGGGACTGGTCTAGTTTTGTGCACTGATTGGGCTGAGTGATGCAAATGTGCCTTTCTTCTCGCTCTGCCTGTGATCTCACACAGCACCTGAGATGGGTGTGACTTGTCAAGATGTCAATCAATCTGCTGACCACAAGACATCACCAAGCAAGACTCCACCCTTTGAAACACCACCCCTTGCCTTATTTGGGTGGGATATTCTATGGAATGTCTTCTCCCTAGTAAATAGGAGGTTTCTGGTGCTGGGCTTGTGCTCTTGCTCTTTCCATGGTTGCCCAGCACGGAACTGACTGTTGGGGTCACTGAGCTGTCCTGCCTTCATTCTTAGAAACTCATATTCATGTGCTGTGTGGTTTATTCACCTTTTTTCTTCGTTATTGATGCAGTCAGTTCCTCTCAACCCAGCTCATCTCATCAGCCTGGCCACCTGGTGACACACGTCATTGATTGTTTCTTTTGCCGAGAAGAAGCTTTTAACTTTGAGTCTTTCCAATTTATTAATTCTTGATTTTATTTCTTGCACTATAGGAGTCTTGTTAAGGAAGTTAGGGCCTAATCCGATGTGATGAAGATTTGAGCCTACTTTTTCCTCTATTAGGTGCAGGGTCTCTGGTCTAATTCCTAGGTCCTTGATCCATTCGAGTTGAATTTTGTGCATAGTAAATGATAAGGGTTTCATTTCATTTTGCTGCATATGCGTTTCCAGTTCTTCCAGCACCACTTGTTGAAGAAGCTATCTTTTCTCCAATGTAGTATGTTTTTGGCACAGTTGTCTAGTATGAGGTAACTGTATTTATGGGGGTTTATCTCTGTGTCTTCTATTCTATACCATTGCTCTACATGACTATTTTGGTGCCAATACCATGCTGTTTTTGTTACTATAGCTTTGTAGTATAGTTTAAGGTCAGGTATTGTGATGCCTCCTGCTTCATTCTTCTTGCTAAGGATTACTTTGTTTATTCTGGGTCTCTTATTTTTCCAAATGTATTTCCTGATTGCTTTTTCTATTTCTATAATGAATGACAATGGGGATTTTAATTGGAATTGCATTGAATCTATGTAGCACTTTGGGAAGTACAGACATTCCTTCCTGCTTTTTGACATCACTTTTGGGAAATATTGCCTTGCAGTCACCTATGTTGATACACTGTTCCCTTTTCTTTAATGATCTGCAACATTTCCTCAATGTTTTCCATGTCACTTCTTCATTACTTTAGTCAAAAACAGTGCTGTCAAAGTTCAGTCATCAGACCTTACCTGTGGTCTGCCCCTACCTCCTTTACCAGAGATTATCAATCATAGCAGAAATACAAAGCCAATAAAATAAAAGCTAAAAACTACTGATTTACTCATTTTTGAAGGTGTGGCATTTTCTTAGACACAAAAAGTTTAAGATGTTATTTAGATTAAGTTGACACATATAAACCATTAGTCAGGAGGTCAGGGATGCTTTCACATTTTATCATATTTTTATTTATTACTGAAAACATATTTCTTAAGCATTTGTTACAAGATATGGTAGTGTTTAGAGTAAAAATGGCATAGTAGTGAAGAATCTATGCTACTTCCATGGAGCTACCATTTATTGGCAAAACATAGTGAGTTTTAAAATCTGAATATGAATATTTAAATTAGAAATTGTAGTGAGTCACTTTTCAAAAAATTTCTTGTGAGAAAGTATATTGTGGTGAGGGAAAGGCTTGCGGATTGGGTAATCATGAAGGTCCTCTTTGAATAAATGACAATTGAAATATATCTGAATAATGATAAACATCTAAGAACATTAGAGAATTGGAAGTGGAGAATACAAATATCACTGTAGAGATTGAAGTATGCAAAGGCCCTAAAATAGGAAGAATCTTGTCTACAGAGAAATAGGAAGAAAAAGGCACAAAAAGGTGGGGGGAAGATTCAAAGAAGGAGCAATGATTCATTCAATATTATGGTGGTACAAAATATATTGCCTGTTTATTTATTCATACATAATTATTAAGAATCTACTACATGCCAAGTGCTAGAGATACAATCACATATGCTATGTGACCTCAGTACATTTAAAGAGCTGAAACCTAGTGGGAAAGATAGAGGTAAACTAACTAACTTCAATATAATATGAATAAATATGAAAACACAAAAATCTATAAGATAATATTCAATAAGATATGTAGTTGCAAATAGTCCTTTATTGAAAGTGTTGAGAATAATTTGGAAGGAAGAGAGACTAGAGAAAAGGACACCAGTTAGAAGGTTGTTGAAATATTCTAGCTAAGAAATGAGGGGATCTAGAATTTAGGTAAATTTAATGGAGTTGGTCTTGAGGTTATTTTTAATGTGGAAATGACAATATTTTTGATAGATTAAATTTTGGTAGTCAATACAGAAGGAATAAGATTAGGAATCAGAGGTAAGGAATGGGAAATGTCCCATGACTTCGTTTTTTAACATGTGAAACAGACAAACATGATGTCCTATAGATTAACAAATGTGTTCATGCGAGTAAAGTCAGAACTGGGGTACAACCTGAAGATTCATGGTTCATGTTGAGAATAGGAGAACAAATAAAGAAATGTTTCCATTAAGAAATAGAGGTGAAGTTTAAAGAAATGCATCCTTTGGTAATTTAGATCTAATGGAACTATTATTTGGGTCTATTGTTAACTATCCTAATTATTGGTCAGTATTCAAAATAATTAGCACTTCCAGCAGAGGGCAAGCATGGGCAACAAGAAAAGCTTTTCATGAACACTAAAGATTGAATTCAAAAATTTTAAAAAATGAGCCAACTATTGGGACATTTGCAAACATCCAGAAACCAAGTAAACAAAACATACAAATGATATGATTTAAGCAAATATTAAAAATTTCACTATTAATCAAATTGATTCTTTGTTTCATGGACACAAACTAATATGGATTGCATAATTAGCATTGTATTTTATCTCACTAGCGGTTGTACTTGTAAAATATCATTTGATATAAAAATATTTTACAAATACATCAGAACTTCCATTTTCGAAGCTTTAATTTTTCTCATTATAACTGATGAAGCATTTATTTTTAAATGACAAGAAAATTTAGGAGGGTCAGTAAGGCATCCTCAGATAGGGAAGAGCAAATATAGAATTTCCAAAGAAAACTAAGTACAATCACTGTAGACAGCTAAACTTTAGAAATGATAAATCTATTAGCTTGAATTAATTCTCTGAAAAAAATAGGTAATTAAGTGACAGCAGGTAATTACCCAAAGGCTTTATAAATTATAGGTTATATAATACCAATTTCCTTTTTATGTTTAAATCATGAGATCTGTAGATATAAAAGTGTTTAAGTATTCAAAATAAATTATGTCATCAGCAGACATTTGAAGAAATCTTACAAAATTTATCCATGTACATGTTTATAAAACATCTTTGAGGTTTTAGGACTACCTAAATTTTTCTATTAACATTCAATGAAATTTTAAAGTTTTCAGATTTGTTGTGGCACACCTGAGAAGCAGGAGGAAAGGAAATCAAGCACTATATAAGGACTAACTATGCAGACATGTTTAAATGGTTGGTACTGTTAAACACACATGAATACCTATCTGTGCACATATATGTGTGTACGCATCTGGAATATATCACAAGTAAAAAGAAAATCATTATTTTAAGGAAGTTTGTAAACCTGTAGAATTTAAAGTATTTGAGAATTTATGTATTTGCCTCAGATGTATGCATTAATGGAGAAATTTTTTTAAAGGTAGGAAATGTGAAGTCTCTTGTGTTAGCAAGCTTAAATATCTAAAGAAATATATGTTACTTTTATTACATTATGAGTTTTAGTTATTTTTTTTTCCTCCAGGGATTGAACTCAGGGATGTTTTACCACTGAGACACATCAACATCTCTTTTCAAAAAAATTGTTTTATTTTGAGACAGGGTCTCCCTGAGTTGCTTAGAGCCTTGCTAAGTTGCTGAGACTGGTTTTGAACTTTGGATCCTCTTGCCTCAGCCTTCCAAGGAATTGGGATTACAGAGTGTGCCACTGCAGCCTGCAAGTTTTTTTTTTTTAATAATACTCATTTTTTTGGTGAAAAATTCGAAAATGTAGATACTGAAGAAGAGAGAGAAAGAGAATGAGGAAGAATGAGAAAAAGAAGAAACACAAAAAGAAAAGAAATACTACCCATAATACCTACTATAAGTAAATTCTTCTCTTACTGTTTTGTCATTTTATTTTCTAAATTTTGTAAATGTTTGTTTTTGCATGCATAAAAAATAAATTCAGTGCATATATAAATATACTAAAGGGAATTTCACCTTTATGTATAAGTAAAAGGAACCAATCAAATATAAATGAATACATGATGGCTGGGATTGTGGCTCAGTGGTAGAGCTCTTGCCTCATACATTAGAGGCACTGGGTTCAATTATTAGCACCACATAAAAATAAATAAACAAAATAAAGATATTGTGCCCATGTATAACTAAAAAACTATTTTAAAAATATGTGAGCAAAGTAAGTCTAGTAAAGTAAAGGAAGAACAGTGGAGAGGAGTAAGGACTGGAAGAAAAATGGAGAGAAAAGGAAAAGGGGGGATCATAAACTGAAATCAAATTCCATGCATATATCAGTTTATTGTGATGAATCCAACTACTATGTATAACTATACAAAATAAAATAATAAATCTAAATATAAAATAAGTAATAGAAATAATGCAATTTCATTAAAAAGAAATTCAAACAAATGCTTCATAATTTTAATCACTTTAATTACTCAGTACTATATTGCGAACATATCTCTAAAATCAATGAAGATATTTACCCAGTTAATATTAGCAATAGAAATAGCTTATATCATACCTAATAGGGATTAAATCTTGAAGTGGTGTGTTGTGTAAATTTAAGTCTTCTTCAATACAAAATATGTGATATCCCCTGATGAAAACTGTTTTGATTAAATGAGCAATAAAAATATTCACAAAAAACACAGTCAAGATAATGAAATGGGTGGTAAGAAAGGCACATATGCACACAAAATTTTGCCACACTGTGAGTGGAACTGGGGTGGAAAGATTGAAATAGGACATAAGATACCATTTATGCTGGGAAAATTTCTTAACCAGTTTCTAATTTGGTAGTGCAGTGGAAGACAGGATAATAATTGGTGGAAATGAAAGGAGCACAAATTGACCTGGTGCCAATTAGTTCAGAAGAGAGACCAGAAATAGGGCTAAAGGGAAAGTATCAGGTGTGGACATGGAAGTCCAGGTCTAAATTAACTAGGTGTGTATGCTGCAGAAGCCACTTGTGAAGAAATCACGATTCAACATTGATTTAGATGTGTTTTACAGAATTCTTTCTGCTGAAGTTCTTTTTTTTTAAAAGAGAGAGAGAGAGAGAGAGAGAGAGAGAGAGAGAGAGAGAATTTTTTTAATATTTATTTTTTTTGTTATCGGCGGACACAACATCTTTGTTTGTATGTGGTGCTGAGGATCGAACCCAGCTGCACGCATGACAGGCGAGTGTGCTACCGCTTGAGCCACATTCCCAGCCCTGAAGTTCTTGCATTTATATTTTTGAAGACATTGAAAGTACATTTGGAAATAAATACCATATCTAAGGATTGTGGGGACATTTAAAGATAAAGAGTGAAAAAGTATGCTTTGATTTTTCCTCCTTCTTCTAGTCTGCACTTCAACCAAATGCCAAATTCTAGATTTTCCATTTCTAGTGATACCACCATCTTGGTTCAGGAACTTACTTTCTTATATGAACAATTGCAAGTTTTCTATATGAAAATCCCTGATTCTAGTGTTGTCCTTCAAGTTATTTTCTTCAGAGGCATTTATAATAGTTATTTACCTGTTAATATAATGCTCATTTGTGTGTAGAATGTATTGCATGTACATCACCAAGAGCTTGTTTTCTTGAAATTTTACATTGCATTTTGATATATGGTCACTTAAAATTATGTTGTAATCAATCTATTAAATTTTAGCTTTGTGTTGCTACCTCTTCTCCTTCTACCACCACCCCCATACTCATGGCTTTTATGTTAGAAAGTACTTCTTGATGCAAAAGGTCAGATGACTATTAACCTATAATTTCTACTACTACTCTGTGTTTCACTGTTGAAGACTTAATAATTTAGTACATGAAATTTTATGTTATTTTTTCTTTTTCCAAATAAATTATGAAACTGAAGCACATATATAACAATATTTTGGACAATGAGAAATTATAGAGCAGTAAAGTCAATAATATATCCCAGATTGGTCATGTTATTAGACTACTGCTCTTAATTTTTGCCTTTCGGTAAAACATATCACACAGAAAAACATAAAAAAATGCACAGGCAATGTGTATTTTAATAATTTGTTTCTGGACTGGGGTTGTGGCTCAGTGGTAGAGCACTTGCCTAGCATGTGTGAGGCACTGGGTTCAGTTCTCAGCACCACATATAAGTAAATAAAGGTCCATCAACAACTAAAAAAATTAATAAAAAAATAATTTGTTTCCTCTAAGTTTTTCAGCAATTTAATAAATAAGAAATTCTACAGTACATTGTATAACTAAGTAGAAATTAGCACTGACAGACACAGTAGACTCAACAATATGGTATAAATAATAATGCAGAAATCATTTGGGCAATAACATGCACAACATACTAAAATAATGCATTTGTGACTTAAAAGTATTAATTTTTAAATAACATTTCTCTGAAACCATGACACTACAAATTCCTTATGTTCCTGACTATGTTTAATTTAATTTTATATCCCAATTCTATTGCCCATAAGAAGCACTTGGTAAATATTAAAGCAAATTTGAATGATTTACACAAGAAAAGACCTAAAATGCTTCTATGGAAGAATGTAATAAGAAAAAAACACAGATCGATTAATCCATAGAGAGATGCATTTTATAGTTTACTTAACATATTAAACACTTTTTATATAAAGGTTTTTATTAGTAAAAGAAAGAAAGTTTCATATAGGTAATTAATTTAAATTATTAGTTCTGACAATTAAATATAGCTAATTCTGAATATAACACATATATACTGAACTGTAAACTAATTAGGCTAATTACACTAATGAACAAGCTAAGTTGAAACATCTACAAACAGAAAATCATTGCTTTTCTTAAATTACACACACACACACACACACACACGTATGAGGTTCTTCATGAATGTCCACTATTAATGAGTCAGCTCTGTTAGTTATGCTTCAGCTAGAATAGATAAGTGACTTAAATATGTCAATAGTAAGAAATTCAAATTGAGAACAAGAAAAAGAATTGAAATGATGGCTAGAACAAACATGGAAGTAAGTTCATATTTTACTTTTTAATTATAGAAATTCACATTTATTTTAATGTTTGAAAGACACTCAAACCATGAAATATGCTTTTAAATAAAAATATTAGTTTAATACCTACTTATTATCCTGACTATAAAGTTATACATGCTCATTAACAAACGAAATTGAAAAATTTTCAAGGTACAAAGCAGATGTTTCCCAAATATGGCTCCATTACAACCATTTCTAACCAAACATTTTGTTCTGTTTTAAAATAGAGGAGAGGGCTGGAGCTATAGCTCAGTGGCAGAGTGCTTGCCTAGCATGTGTGAGGCACTGGGTTCCATCTTCAGCACCATATACAAATAAAATAAAGGCATGCTGTCCATATACAACTACAAAAAAAAGTAAAAAAAATATGAAAAAAAATAAAATAGAGGAGAAGAGGAAAATCCCTACTCCCTTCCCATACTCTTCCTTGATTGTCCCCAAGAGGTGGGATTACAAATCTATTTATATGCTAAGAAGCTTTGTGTTACAAAGCCACATCCAATTGTGGGGCCATTTTTCTTATACTTTCTCTTTCCATGTGGCTACATAAATAAAAAGGCAGGAGAGGACTTAATCCTCTTATCTTCTCTCAGATATCTGCTAAAATTCTTTTCTTGCTATCACTATTATCCCATGTATCCTACTGGAGTATCCATAACCTCTGAAGACTAGGGCACTTATCCCAAGTAAACTAACTAGATTCTTAATAATAAAGTGAAACTTTATTTTCAGTGTCATATAGCTAATGCTCTGGGGTATTTGAACTAAATTCAAGTGTAAGATATAAATTGTTTTATTTTTATTACATATTTTTGTTGGAGCTCTTTGTATATTGGAGATATTAAAGCTTTATTTAACATATAGTTTGTTAACTTTCTCTCTGCTGAATTTTTGAAGTTTTATTGGCTATTTAATTTATTAATCTATTTACTTTTGTTCTAGCAATTTATAGTTATCCTAATATTCTTGTATTATTCCATATCAAGATCAAAGATAAACAGAATCTATTTTAAACTTCATAAAATGGAGATTTCATGTGGTTTTTTTTTCTTATTATGTTGTATTTTCTTTTTTAAAAAAAAATTTTTTTAGTTGTGGATGAATGCAATACCTTTATTTTATTTATTTATTTTTATGTGGTGCTGATGATCAAACCCAATGCCTCACACATGCTAGGCAAGCACTCCACCAATGAGCTATAACCCCAGCCCTGTATGTTCCCTTTGACATTGATATGAGGTTTCATGACCATATTAATTATTAAAAATTAACACCAAATTTTAATGTTTTTATTATTTACAAAATTTCTGCTTAATATTTGCTCTACATGAGTTCCTTATTTTGCTTCAAGTTTTGCTTGATTTAAGTTAATTTCCTGTAGTTACGAGGATATATTTTTTAAACTATCTTTTGCTTTCCCTTACATGTAATTTTTCTAATTATAAAATTTTTGAGCTGTGTGCTGTGACACATGCCTGTAATCCCAGCAGTTCGAGAGGCTGAGACAGGACGATCATGAGTTCAAAGCCAGCCTCAGCAATTTAGCGAGGCGCTAAGCAACTCAGTGAGACCCTGTTGCTAAATAAAATACAGAATAGGGCTGGGGATGTGGCTCAGTGGTCAAGTGCCCCTGAGTTCAATCCCCACTACTCCTCCAAAAGAGTTCTAATTATAAAAGACTTGGGCTAGAAGATTTTTCCCTAAAATTCTTGTATAGGTTGCCCTATTGGCTTCGCTAGACAAACAATAATTCAGGACACTCTTGTAGAACTGGAATTACTGAGCCATAAGCATTTATAAGACATTTTGGTAAATTTATTTGTTGTGCCAATTTACAGTCAGACCAGTAGTGTGTGAGAATGTGAGTCTCACCACATTCTTATTAATGTAAGTCCTTTGATTGTAATTTTGAAAAACTTTTGTTTTTCCATGACTATTATTTACTTCTCAAACTTTTTCTCTAGCCAAATTTAGTAATTTACATTTCCCCAGAAAATTGTCTATTTCATCATGATTTTGTATTTCATTAGCATAGTTCTGTACACATTATTCTCTAATAATTTTTCCAGTCTCCACCGTGATTGTGGTTGTATCCATTTCTTATTATTCTTTTTGTGAATTTGTTCTTTTCCTCTCTTTCTTCCTTTCTCTGCTTTGTTTTATGGCGACTTGATTACCAAATAGTTGTATGCTTTGCTGGGGGTTTTCAAAGACACCCCCTTGAAATTATTTAATTACTCTATTTTTTATATCTTCCTAATCTTTGGTTTATGATTTTATCTTTATTATTCCTATCTTCCTACATTCCTAAGGATTGCTTTGTGTTTTGGTTATAACTCTTTGAGTTTATTTATTTTTATTTCTTGTCAGTAATAAAAAACATGAGAAGTCTCTTAAGTTACTACTTATTATAGCTTTGCTTTTTCCCTTCAGTTTAAAAACACAGTAGTGTTCTTATTGTCTAAGCAATGATTACAGCTTTGACTGTTTCTTTGATCTAAGAATAATTCAGGATTTATTAACCAGATTAGTTTCTATTTGTAATTTAGCTTGAGCAGAGAATACAATCTATAAATGTTTCATTTTTTGGAATAAATTTAGGATTTTCTTTAGGATCTAATAATGATCAGTCTTCATAAATAGATGCTTGAAAAAACTACATCTTATATTTCATTTTTAGGATATACAAAATAGATTAATATAAATAAGAAATTTACACATTTATATAAATAATTTATAAAGTATGAAATTATATATAACATATAATTTAATTGCAAAGTTTAAATCCTTGAAAACATTCTAACTTATTCCATTTTTTAACCTATTTAATTTACAAAAAAAAGTGTATTTAAAATGCAGATGCAAAAAACCTTCAATTTTTTATTTAGAAATCATGGAAGTCATGGTGCACTTTCTATGAATAGTCCCAAAGTTAAAAATAATTATCTTACTTTAATTACTCTTTTGCACATATCCCAGCAAATTCCCACCTTTACTTAGGCACACAGGATAATTTACGATATGGGCCCTTAATTATTGTTTTTTTTTTTTTGGCCCTTAATTATTGTTAAATTATCACTTTCACATTTATCTTCTTTGTTTCAGAGATTATTTTTAAAATTTGTAGTATAGATTGTGGAATTTGATGGACATCATTATCCTAGATACAAGTAAGACTGCACATAGGGTGTGACACTACATCGTGTACAGCCAGAGAAGTTACGCTGGATTTGTGTACAATGAATCAAGATTCATTCTGCTGTCATATATACAATCATATTTACACCCTTTAAAGTTTACTTGGTTTCATTGTTATTTCCAGTCACTATATACTAGCTTTTGTCATAACTACCAATTTATATTATTTTTATTTTCTTGCTCCATCAGCTAGTATACATGTTTTTATTTGTGAACTTGCCTTTATTTTTTTATTTCTTATTTTTTATTTATATATGGCAGCAAAATGCATTACAATTCTTATTACACATATAGAGCACAATTTTTTCATGATAGTATGCATTTTTGAGTGAGTTTTTTTCATTAATTTGCTAGTGTTGTTTTTTTATTTCATTTAGAACCAGTAAGACAAGTTACATACTTTCAAAGAAAGAGGAGAAGAGCAGACTGCATTTGAAATCTGTCCTAGTGTGTCTGAGGGATACCAGTAGCACTCACACAAGTTCCTATCTATGTTTCTCTTAACTTAGAACTCAGGTAGAAAATAAGTAGTAACTGCTTGTAAAAGCTGCAAAGCAACTACAGACCCACAGATGCCAAGAATAAGAGATCATTATGAAAACATACGGTAAATTAACAAAGGCCAAGGGGGGAAAACCTAGGGTGAATATATTTGGAAAAATAGAACATTCTGAAGTGCACATTCCTCTGTATTCTGAAGTATACAGAGGAATTAAAAAAAAAAAAAACTCATATGTATGCCTGGGAAAGACACATTTTCAGAAGAGACCTTACTTAAGCTTTCACATTGGGTTGATTTTTAGACTCAAAGCAAGCTCAGCTAAATGTTAAAGGAGTGCCTCTACACAGTGACAATCCACAAATATAGGAAGAACTACTGGTATTCCAGGAAATCTCCTTCAAAACATTAGCTGAACATGAGGTTAAAGGAAGAGACTTTGGTGATCATTCATGACAGGAAACAGTATTTCTAAAAGTTGTTTTGGTAAACTCTCAAAAACTTATTTATTAGACTCTAACAATAAAAAGCAAACCTTTCGAAGGGAGAGAAATGTATTTAAGGAGTTACCAGGTTATACAATTTAAAACTCAGTTTTCAACAAAAATATCAAAATCTACACAGAGTAACAGGAAAATGTGACACAATGAAACAATATAAACTGACATGCAATGACCCTGAGGAAAAGACTAAAACAACTGTCTTAAATATGCTTCAAAAGCTAAAGGAACACGTAGTCAAAAAATTAAAGGAAAACAATGTATGAACAAATGGAGAATATCATCAAAGAGATAGACATTATAAAAAGAAATGAAAGAAAAATCCTGGGGCTGAGAAACACAATAACTGAAAAAAAAATCCATTAGAGGGAATCAACAGAAGATTGAGAAAGCAGAAGATACAATAAATGAAATTGAAGATAGCACAACTAAAATATAAAATATAAAATCTGAGGAGCAAAAGGGAAAAGAAACAAAGGAAACAAAGCCTTAGAGACTTCTGAGATACCATAAAACAAAACAAAAATGTATTATGCGAGTTTCTTTAATTTTTTAGATGTTAATGGATTTTTATTTTATTTATTTATTTATATGTGGTGCTGAGAATTGAACCCAGTGCTTCACACATGCTAGGCAAGCACTCTACCACTGAGCCACAGCCCCAGCCCACATTATGAGAGTTTCAGAAGAAGAGAGAAAGGTCAGAAAGATTAAAGCGCAGAAGGGATGACCATAACTTCACCAAATTTTGTGAAAAGAAATGAATCTATTATTCCAAATAGTGCAACAAACAGAAAGCAAGATTATTGCAAAGAGACATACTGAGTTACATTCTACTCAGACTGTCAAAAGCAAAGAGAAAGTGATAATCTTTAAAGTAACCAACTAGAAGGAACACATTTTCTACAATGAGATTATCACCTGATTTCTCCCCAGAATGCTTGGAAGCCAGAATGCAATACGATGATATATTTAAAATCATTAAAAGCAAATACAAACGTTCAAATGACAATTCTAATTTTGGCAAAACTATTTTTTTTAAAAATGTGGAATAAATTAAGACATCCCCAGATAAACAAAATCTGAGAAAATTCACTACCAATAACCATGCCCTATGGAAACATTAATTTGTGTCCTTCAGGTTAAAGTGAAATTTTGCTAGACAGCAATGTGGAGCCATATGAAGAAATAAAGATCTTGTGGGTAAAGGTAAATACATAGAAAATGGAAAATCCGATAGTAGAGTAATTTTTTTGTAATCCTATTTATTATTTTCCACAGGATATAAAAACAAATATATAAGATAATTATCAATCTATGCCATGGAAAACAAAACATAAATATGTAATTTAGGACATCAAAAATAAAAAAAAGGGCACGATGATATGCAGGAAGAAGGTCATCATATGACATTAAAGTTAGCTTGGTTTCATTTAAATTAGATTCTTATTATCTTTTGGATGTTATATGTAACTTCATGGTAAACACATAGAAAATATCTATAGAATATATATAAAAGGAAATGACAAAATTGAAATATATCACTATATAAAAAGAGTGTACACAAAAATATGATAAGAACAAAAAGTTATTATACATACAGAAAATAATGAAAGGATAATAGTAAGATATTTTATATTAATAATTAATTTAATGTAAATGGAATACACTCTGCAATCAAAAGATAGAAACTGAAAGAACTAATTTTTTTTAAATGTTATAATGGTGATCCAAAATGACTCAATAGAGTTAACCAGCATTCACCTAGAACCAGAGTAATAAGCATATAGCTGCATTTTGAGGGAGAACACTGGAAGTAAGCAAGAGAGAGCCTGGAATCTTGTAGGATTCAGAGACCTGAACATAATAAGCAAAACAAAGTAACCTGGCATCTGCCAGGTGAGAGGGAGTCTCCTTTTTGCAGAGGTTAAGGGTGAAAGAGAGCCCAAATAAACTTTATCGGGACAAATGCTATAAATCCTATCTACAGGAAAGTTTCACAGTCCTCACAGGCTTGCAGCCTACTGCTAGGGCAGAGGAAGGGAGCACAGCAGTTCCACCTGCTTCCCTCCAACAATAGGTTGCTAAGGGAGCCTTCAGTAAATACGTGGCTCTGGCTCTTGCCCTGCCCCAAGGTGTGTGCTACACATTTGGGGAGGTAGGAGGAAATAAAAGCCTAGCTCTAGCTACTGCCTCATCCTTGGGTGTGCACAGAAAAAGAGTCAAGAGTAACTTTGCCTAGTTACAGTCACAGTCCTGCTCCATTGCATGCATTATCAGACAGGATAACTATAGTTCCGGCTGTTACAGCACCTAGGCAGTTCTTGAACTGCTTCACTCCCACACCTTATCTAACCATGCATTGCTACCAGCACTGAATGTGAGCACCACAAAGATGGTAGCATGGTTCTGACCACTTACTCTCCCCATGCAGTATGTGGCCCATACCACTGACTGGTGGGACCACAATTATCTTAGGCCTCTTACTACTGCCTGGGCTGCCCATGCCAAAGGTACTTGCTAGTAACAGAACAAGCAATAACAGTGCATAAGGAAAACTCACCACCTGATAACGTGCACCACTCCCACATAGGAGTAGCCACATAGCACCCCACACCCACAGCTGTCCAACCCTACCTGCCTGAATGGTTGAAGTGCCCCCATTCATCCATGCAGGAATAGTTGGTGTCTCTGACATCACCATGGTGCACACTGTACCAAATTTAATTAATAACACTCAAAAAAGCTGTATGGAGATTATATGTGGTGCCCAACTGCAAATAAAGCCAAAATTGCATAATAAACCAACACTCCAGACACGTTTTGAAGAGAAAGGTACTTACTATGAAGACTACCACATAAAAGTGGTAGAAAATTGTCAAAAGTGCAAGACACAGAAAAATTCTAAAATATGTAAGGGAAAGCAGAAATTAATATTTATAAGTATCCCCACTAGACTACAAGTGAATTTCTCAGCAGAAATCTTGAGGGAATAGAATAATATATACTTAACAATTGAAATAAAATAATTGCTAAACAAGAATATTATACCAACCATGGGTATCCTTCACAAATAAAATAGAAAACATCTGTTATAGTTTAGATATGAAGTGTCCCATAAATGATCATTTTTATAGGTAAAATTATTAGTTTATGATAGGTATAAACTAATAAGTGGATTCATCCCCTCATGGATTGAATAGATTGTAACTGTAAGCAGGTAGCATGTGACTGAAGGAGATAGGTCACTATGGGTATGACTTTGGGATTTATATTTTGGCCCTGGCAAGCAGAGCCTTATTGCTATTTCCTGAGCTTCTTTCTTATTCCATGTTCTTCCACCATGAAGTTCTGCCTCATCTTGGGCCCAGAGCTATGGAGTCAGTCATCTATGGACTGAGGCCCCCAAATCTTTTCCTTCTCTAAGATTTTTCTTGTCAGGTCTTTTGGATTCAGTGACACAAAAATATAACTAAAACAAATACTTCTAACACAAGTAAAAACTGACAGAATTCATGATCTCCAGATATGCCTTACAAAAGATGCTTAGGAGAGTCCTAGAGCCAAAACTGACAGAACGATAACTACCATCATGAAAGCATGTGAATATATAAATCCCACTAGCAGAGTATATACATAAAACAGAAATAGAACAGGATCAAACATTGTCAATATAATAAACCATCAAACTGCAAAGATGAATAAGAGAAGAAGAAAAGAACGAAGAACATTCAAAACAACTGGAAGAAAATGTAATATGGGAGTTATTTTTTTTTTACCAAAAATAACCTTAATAAATGTAATGAAATACAGACTCACTGAAATAATTAAAACAACAAAATGAAACTCACCAATATGCTGCCTAAAAAAAATTGCCTCACTAGTAAGGAAACAAATAGACTGAAAGTGAAAAGTTTAAAAATGTTATTCCAAGCAAACAGAAAGCTAAAAGAAGCAGGAGTAGCTATACTTCTATTTGACAAAATAGATTTTAAGGCAAAAACTGCAAGGTGAGACAAAATTACTAAAAATCTATCATGTGATCAACAAGAAGACATAATGATTATGAATCTACATGCACCTAATGTCATAACACCCAATTTTATAAAACAAACACTATTTAGTGCTAAAGTAGGGATAGTAACAAGATATAATATTGGGGGAATTTAAAACCACACTTTCATCAGTGGACAGCTCAACAAAAGTCAACAAAGAAAATCTGGAGTTAAAATCTACTATAGATCAAGTGGATTTAACAGAGGCTCACAGAATATTCCATGCAATAGCTGCAGAAAACACATTTTTTCATCAACTCATGGAAAGTATTCTAAAATAGTTCACAAAACAAGGCATAAATTCAAAAAATATATATATATTGATCATATGTTTTAATGATCATAAGAGAAAAAACTAGAACTAAAAATAAAATTTTAGAAGTTGTACAGAGGTAAATGAAAAACCCATTTTTGAATGAATAATGGGTCATCAAAGGTATCAAACAGGGGGCTGGGGATGTGGCTCAAGTGGTAGCAGTGCTCACCCGGCGTGTGTGCGGCCCGGGTTCGATCCTCAGCATCACATACAAATAAAGATATTGTGTCCGCCGAAAACTAAAAAATAAATATTAAAAAAATTCTCTCTCTCTCTCTCTCTCTCTCTCTCTCTCTTAAAAAAGGTATCAAACAGGAAATTAAAATTTCATGAAAACAAATGAAAATCTAAACTTGACATATGAAAACTTATAGGACACAACAAAAGCACTACTAAGAACGAAGTTTACAGCAATAAATGCCTATACAAAAAATAGAAATATTTTGAATTAACAAGCAAAGAAAGTAGCTCAGGGATATAGAAAACCAAGAACAAACCAAACCCAAAATAAGAGAAAGAAGAAAAAAACCAACAAAGTTCAGAACAGTGATAAGTACAGACTGAATAAAAAGTACTTTTTGAAAATAGGAAAAAAGAAACAAACCCAAAGTTAGATTAACCAAGGAAGAGATAAAATATGGATAAATAAAATCAGAGATGAAAACAGGGACAATACCACAGAAATGAAGAGGATAACTAAGAATTTTTATTAAAAACTACATGGTAAGAAATTGTAAAACCTAAAATAAATGGACAAATTTCTGAACACATATGGTATACCAAAATTGAGCCATGAAGACAAAAAAATAAATAGATCAATAATTAAAAAGGAGATTTAATCAATAATAAAGAGTCTTCCAACAAAGAAAGGCCCAGGACTAGATAGCTTCACTGCTAGATTTTATTAAGCTTTTAAAGAGCTAATGCTAATTCTTCTAAAACTATTCCAAAGAATGTGAAGGAGAAAGGTCACAACAAAAATGAATAACTAAATAAAAAGAAAGGAAGAAAAAAAAACTATAGACCAACATCTTGGATGTACAGAGATGCAAAAATTATCAATAAAATACTAGCAAATTGAAGTCAACAGCGTATCAAAAAGATCATTCAGTATGGTGGTGCATGCCTGTAATCCCAGCAGCTAGGGAGGCTGAGACAGGAGGATTGCAAGTTCAAAACCAGCCTCAGCAACAGGGAGGCGCTAAGCAACTCACTGATATCCTGTCTCTAAATAAAAAATCCTAAATAGGGCTGGGGATGTGGCTCAGTGGTCAAGTGCTTTGGAGTTCAATCCCTGGTACCAAAAAAAAAAAAAAAAAATCATTCACAATGATCAAGTGGGCTTCATCTCAGGTAAGGAAGGATGTTTCAACATATGCAAATTAGCAAGCATAATACAGTCCTTCAACTGTATTATGAAGGATAAAAATAACATGATATGATCATCTCAATATATACAGAAAAAGCATTTGATAAAATTGAGTATTTCTTCATGAAAATTCCTGAAAAATTACATATAGAATATCATACTTCAATATGATATTCTTCAATATGATATTCAATATTCAATAAAAACTGTAAATGAAAAACTCAAAGCCAATAACATACTAAATGAGGAAAACATGAAAACCATTCTTCTATTATAAGAAATAGCACAAGGGTGTCCACTTTCATTCAACATAGTACTAGAAGTTCTAGCCCGAGCAATTGGTCAGAAAAAATAACTAAAAGGCATATAAATACTAAAGAAGGAAGTTACATTATCCCTGTTTGCAAATAAAGTGATTCTACATATAGAAAAAGCTAATAATGCTACCAAAAGACTATAGGAACTTTTAGTCTTTAGTAAAATTAATAAATAAATTTTCTGATAAAGAAATCATAAAAGCTACCAAAAATAAAATACCTAGGAATAAACAAAGGAAGTGAACAAAACCAATGAAAATTACAAAACACTGGTGAAAGAAACTGAAGAAGACAAAAAATATGGAAAGATATTCCATGTTCATGGATTTAAAGCATAAAATTGTTAAAATATCCGTACTACCCAAAGAGATCTGCAGGTTCAGTTCACCAATAATAGCATTCTTCACAGAACTAGAAAAAAAATTCGAAAACTCATATGAAAGCATGAAAGACATCAAACAGTGAAACCAATCTTGAACAAAAAGAATAAATATCATTGCTTCACAATACCTGATTTCAAGACATTCTACATAGCCATAGTAATCAAAACAGGATGTTATTGGCATAAAAAGAATCAATATAAAGACCAATGAAAGAGAGTAAAGATGCTAGAAATGAGCTCATACAGGTACAGCCTACTTATTTTTGACAAAGACACCAAAAAAAAATTACCTGAGAAAGGACAGCCTCTTCAATAAATGGTGTGGGGAAAACTGTATATCCTCATGTAGAAGACTGAAAGTTGATCCCTATTTCTCACCTTGCGTAAATTGAACTCAATTTTGTTCAAATATCTAAATGTAAGACCTCAAATTATTGAAAGAAAACATGGGGAAAATAAAGATATTGGAATAAGCAGTGATTTTCTAGATTGAGCTACAAAAGCAAATAATAAAAAGCAAAAATTAATAAATGGAATTATATGAAATGAAAAAGCTCCTGTACAACAAGGGGTTGAAACATCAGAATGAAGGACCTACCCTCAGAATGGGAAAAATATTTGATCACATAATTTTTATTCATTTGACAAAGGGTTGGTAATCAGAATACAGTATAAACTCAAAATCCTAAGCATAAAAACTCAGTAGTCCAATTTAAAAATAAGCAAAATGTCTGAATAGCACCTCAAAATATAAATACCCCAAAAGTATATGAAAAAATGTTCAGTAGCATTAACTATGAAGGATATGCAAATCAAACTACAGTGAGATATCATCTCACCATAGTCTGAACAGCTAGTTTCATAAAAACAAAAAAAGTAACAAACATTGTTGAGGATATAGAGATAAAGGAACTCTTACACGCCATTGATGAGGATATAAATTAATATGGCCATTCTGGAGAATTATATAGATGTTCCTCAGAAAACTAAAAATAGATCTACCATATGATCAAATTATCTAACTTCTGGGCATATAACCAAATAAAATTTAATCTTTATACCAAAGAGATACCTGCATGTCTACATTTACTTTGGCATTTCTCACAACAGCCAAGATATGGAATCAGCCTAGATGCCTCTCAACAGAGTAATGGACAAAGAAAATGGTTAT
>NW_026000305.1:7030764-7059089 GCF_001458135.2 Marmota marmota marmota | reverse complement strand
TATATCTGAGTGTGGTTGCACTTGCTTGTAATTTCAGTGACATGGAAGGCTGAAGCAGGAAGTTCACTAATCTGGGGCAAGCTTAAGCAATTTAGGGAGACACTGCCTCAAAACAAAAATAATAAAGGCTGGGAATGTAACTTAGTGGTAGAGCATCCCTGGGTTCAATTACCAGTACCAGAAAAAATAAAATGGATATTTACCAAATGGAGTATTGTTTAGCTATAAATAATGAAATCCTGTCATTTGCAACAAAATGAGTGGAGCACATTATGTTAAGTGAAATAAAAATGTGGATAGACTAAGTACTAATAAGCACTACATGTTATTTCTCATAAGGTGAAAGTAGAATAATCTCTAATTGAGACTGGGAATGTTGGAAGGGGATGTGAAAAAAAAGAAACATTGATTTGATCAGTGCATACTCTATGCATGTATGAGAATATTACAATGAATTCCATTAATGTGTACAATTAATATGTGTTAGAAAATTATGAATTACTTAGCTTGATCTGACTATGTGTTATCTACAATACACTTTAGATGTAGGCACTTAAGTCAATTGAAACTGAAAGCATGAAAAAATCTATATTCCAGAATATAGTAACCAAAACAGAGTCACAGTGGCCATACTGATATCAGACAAAATAAACTTTAAATTATATAATTTTAAGAGAGCAATAAAATATATTATATATTAATTAAAAGTTTGATTCTTCAAAAAAGTATAAAGTGATAAATAAATACCAAAGAACAGAGACCCAAGCATATGATAAAAATATTGACAGAATCGAAGGGAAAAATACTGTGTATTAATAGTTGGAGATTTCAATACCCCACTTTCAATAATGGATAGAACAAATATATCATCAGTGCTATGTTTTGGATACGAACTGTCCTCAAAGACTCATATGTTAAAGTCTTGGTCTCCCCAATGCAATGATGTTTAGAGATGGGCTACAAATGACTTAATCATGAGGGCTTTAATATCAGTGGATTAATCCATTGATAGCTGAATTAGCTACCGAGCAGTAGTGGAAACAACAGGCAGTGGTGTGTGGTTGAAGGAAGTAGGTCACTGGGGGAATGGCCTGGAAGGTATTTCTTGTCCATGGCAAGTTTTCTCTCTCTGCTTCCTGACAACTATGAGATGAGCATCTCTGCTCCACCATATGCTCTCTGCCATGATACTCTATCTTACCACAGGACTATGGCAATGGAGCCAGCTGACTATATACTGAAAACTCTGAAACCATCAGCCAAAATAAATCTTTCCTCCTTTGACTTATTGCCAGGCATTTTGGGCACAGTCACAAATGGCTGACTAACACACTTAATAAGGAAATAGAAGATCTAATCAATTTATAAACCAATTAAACCTAAGAGACATATGCAGAACACTCCACTCAACAATAGCAGAATATATACTTTCCTGAAGTACAACATTCAACATTCTACAGGATAGAGTATATGTTAGACGTCAAAACAACTCTTAATAAATTATAAAAGATTGAAATCACACAAAGTATATTTTCCAATTACAATAGGATGAAACTAGAAATCAACAGAAAGTATACCAAAAAATAACAAATATGTAGATATTAAACAACACACACTTAAACTACAAGTGGATAAAAGAAGAACTTGCAAAGGAAATTAGAAATATCTGAGCCAAGTTAAAATGAAAACCCAAGACTAAAATTAATGGAATGGGGCAAATCAGTGGCAAACACAAAATATACTGCCTTAATGATTGCATTTAAAAACAAAAAAGGTATAAAAATTGATAACATAACTTTGTATCTTAAAACTTAGACAAACAATCCAGTTATCAAAACAAAGGACTAATAAAAAATAGAGCAGAGATAATTAAGCAATAGAAAGAAGAAAATCAATAAAACCAAAAATTAATTACCTAGAAATAGCAAAATAAAAGTAAAAAAAAGTTATTTTAAATAAGTTGGCTTTTATTTTTATTATTATTTTACTGCAATATGAATGACTAAATCCAGGGGTAATTTACCATTGTGATATATTTCTGGCCCTTTTTATTTTTTGAAGACAGGGTCTCACTACATTGCCCAGCATGGCCTTGAACTTGTAATCCTTACCATCCTCACTAAATTGCTTAAAAAGTGTGTGTGGAGGGGAGGACACTCAAGTTTCTGAAGTTTAAAGTGAAAATGGGGACATTACTATTGATTTCAAATAAAGAAGACCAGAAAAGAATACTGTCAAAATTCTTTGCCAACAAACTGGACAATGTAGATGAAAGGATAAATTTCTAGAAATATATATTCCACAAAATATGTTACAAGAAGAGATTAGGATAGTATGAATAAGGCTGTAACAAGGAATGAAATTTATCAAAAGTTTCACAAGATTAAAAGTCCAAGACTAGATGATTTCACTGGAAAATTCTAGCACACATTTTAAATAGAATTAATACCCAAACTTCTCCACAAATTTGAAGAGAGGGGAAAACTTACCAACTAATTCTACAAGGCAATTATTACTGTGAAAACAAACTAGTCAACAATATCACAAGAAAAAATAGCTATTATGAATATTAATGCAAAATACTAATAAACACTAGCAAACTAACTTACATTTGGATAAGTAAACAGAAAAAATCCTCATGACATTAGATTTGGCAGTCAATACACAGGCAACAGAAGAAATGAGATAAACTGGATTTCATTCAAATTAAAAACTTAAAAGACACTACCCTTTGACTGAAGTCCACAGAATGAGAGAAAATATTTGGAAATTATCGCCATCTATCCTAGCTGGCAATCTACTCTGGGTTCACAAAATCTAACTACTTCAATAAGAAAATCTAACTACTTCAATTAAGAAAATGGTGAAGAAAGCACGAAAGTACACAGAAGTACCTTTCCAAAATCCAGGCTCTGTGACCTTAAGAGTCCACTGGAAAGAGAGAGAGCACGCCTCCAACCCTAGTTTTGTTGGGAGAGACTGTTCAAAAGAACATTCCATCCTTATAAGGCAGAGGGGTAATGTTACAAGGGGTAGCCCACTCCCTTTGTGTAACAACCACTCCCAAAGCTTTGCTCCTTGCTGAGGGGAAATAGGGAGCTACCTGCTTCCCTGTGAGGAAAGCCAGTCTCCACATTTCCATCTATCAAAGCTTGGGCATGCTCAGCTCCTATGTGGCAACTCCCAACAGAAAATTATATATCTTATTAGGTCATTAATTATCCCAGAATATATAAATAACTATTAAACTATTATAACTCAAACAACAACAACAGCCAAAAAAAAAAATGCAAACCAACCCAATCCAAAAATTGGCAAAGATCTTGAAGAAATCTTTTTCCTAAGAAGGTATACAAATTACCAATAAGCACACCACATCATTAGCTATTAGAAAATTGCAAAATAAAACCACAAGATGCCATTCCACACACATTAGAATGTTGAAAAGTAACTATTATTGGTGAGAATTTGGATAAATTGGAATTCTTTTGCATTAGTGATGGTGTTCAGTGATTCCTAAAAAGTTAAACATAGAATTACCATATTGTCCACTGTTGAGAGCCACAGCCGAAGGGGCCCCAGCAAACTTCCAGCTGCCAGCAAACTTCCAGCTGCCGGCTGATGATTGGCTCACAGCGGCCCCAGCAACATCTAGCTGATTGGCTCCTCGGCGGTGATGCTCATTGGGCTGTTTCCCTGCCCTTACAGACCACGGAGCTGCTCATTGGGGGACTTTTTTGGTTCCGCCCACGTGACCCAGCCAATCGGCCTCAAGAGCAGGAGGATTGTGGGAGGTGGAGAGAAGCTTGTGTGGGAGAGAGAGGCTTGTGGAAAGCCGGTGGTGGCAGTTGAGGCTCTGAGGGTTTTTCCTGAGAGGCTGTTTTGTTTGGCGTGTGTGGTTCTGAAAATAAAGTTAGTTTCTTTTGACAAGTGGCTCCTGATTGTGCCCAGCCAGACTGCGGCAGTCCACAATTCTATTTCTAGGTATATATATTCTCAGAAGAATTGAAAGCAGAAACTCAAGAAGATACATGTTGGCCAATGTTCATAGTAGTTTCACAATAACCCAATCGTTATTCAACCTATATATTCATTAACATGTGAATAGGTATACAATATTATATGCATACAATAGATACTGCCATACAATGAAATATTATTCAGCCTTGAAAAGAATGAAATTCTGATTCATACTTCAACGTGAATGAACTTTGAAAATATTTTGCTAAGTGAAATAAGCCAGATACAAAAGAACAAATATTGTATGACTATAAGAGGTACCTATAATAAGCAAGTTCATAAGAATAGAAAGTAAGCTCATAGTTACCATGAGTTGTTACAGTGAAAGAATGCAAAGCTATTGTTTAATGATTACACATGAGTCTTTCGTTGTGGATGATGAAAATATTCTGGAAATAGTGGTCGTGCAAATTGTGAATGTATTTAGATTTACTGAATTAATGAGTGTAAAATGGTTAAAATATTGTTATGCATATTTTAACACAAACTTAAAAACTAAGGAAATTAAGAAATTTGAATACTAAATATCTAATATTATCAAGTAACTTGAGGGTCATTTTTAGTTGTATAGTTCTATTGTGTTATTTTAACATAAATTATTCTTTTTTAATTTATTTTTTGATACTGGGGATTGAGCCCCTGGGTGCTTAACCACTGAGCCACATACGTACCTCTTTTTATTTTTCCTTTTTATTTTGAGACAGGGTCTCACTAAGTTGCTTAAGGCCTGGCTAAGTTGCTAAGGCTGGCTTTGAACTTGTGATTCTCCTGGAACAGCCTACCAAATTACTGGGATTATAGGTATGTGCCACCACAAACCACTAAAATCTTTGTTGTTTATAAATGTTCATGAACTATTCAAGAGAGTGTGTCCTTTAAAATGGTGGGGATGGGCATACAGATAAACCAGGATTGGTCATGAATTAATAAGAATTAAAGTTGGGTCATGGCTCTATGTGAGTTAAGGGTATTATTTTATTTTTATATATGTTCAAAAATTTCCAGAAAAATTGATTTTTCTCAAAGACTCTGGGTAATATAAAATTTGTATTCTGTCCCTTGGATAGCATTTTGAAGAAATGGGAAACAACGAAAAATCCTCTGATGAGGGAAGAGAGTCCTCTATTTCTCTACTACCCTAATTCCTCTATTTTTCACTCTTGACTTTTCTTCACTGAAGGGTCCTAGCACCATTTTTACATTACTCTGAATGATCAAGGCCTAGGTTTCATAGTTCAAAGAAAGGCAAGAGGGCTTCTCCTGGACTTCTGTTAGATTAGATTTAGTTTCCATGCACTTTCCAAAGAATATGAAATAGGAAAAATCAAGTCTTCCATTGTTCTTATATATTCCTTCTCATGTTGTTACTTCTCAGAATTATTTTTCTAGAACTCCTGTCACTTATGTGTTTAGATAGGAAGGAAAACCGTACATCAATAGAACAGGGAACACTCATTTTTGTAGAAAGTAAACCACAGACACCAGATGTGGGTGTCAAACGATTTAAGTCCAAATCCCAGGCCTATGAGTTACTAGCTGTGTGACTTTGGCACAGTTTTCTAAACTATAAAATGGAATTTTACCTTATGTGGCTTTAATTAAGTATTCTATCTTGTATGGTTTTAATTTGATTAAGTTAAATAATGCATGTAAAGTATATGTCATATTAAATACTCAAAACATAATTGCTATTTTTACATATCTTTACTGGCATTATATCTTACTGTTCATCAGTTGATGGCTGAAAACAAGCCTCATTCTAACTTGCATCTTCAAATATCAGAGGGAACCATGAGATGTACTATTTTTCTTTTTTTTTTTTTTTTTTTTGGACTGGGGATTGAATCCAGGGATGCTTAATCACTGAGCCCTTTTTATTTATTTATTTATTTATTTTGAGACAGGGTCTCACTAAGTTGCTTAGGGCCTTGCTATGTTGTTCAAGCTGGCTTTGAACTTGTGATCCTCTTGTCTCTGCCTCCTGAGTAACTGGGATTCCAGGCAAGTGCCACCATACCTGGCCTCCTTTTTCTTTCTTCTTTTTTTTCAAGTGGAACATAAGAACCACCTCAACTCACTTAAATTCAAATTTTATAAGAGAATTCTAGTATTGAGGTGAAAAAAGTCCGGGACCAACCCTAGAAAAATAGCAACATTCTTCATCTTAAATGTGGTAATAGTATCATTCTTTTTTTTTTTTTTGTCAACTTTTATACTGCTGTGACCAAAAGACCTAACAAGAACAGTTAGAGGTTGAAAAAGTTTTCGGAGGGGCTCATGTATTCGAAGGTCTTAGTCCATAGATGACATACACCATCCTTTGGGGTCCAGAGGTGAGACAGAACATCATGGCAGAAGGGCATGGCTGAGGAAAGCAGCTGGGGACATGGCACAAAGAAGCTTACAGAAAGTTCACCTGACAGTGGACAAAATAAAAACTCCAAAGTTATGTGCCCCAATGACCTACCACCTTCAGCTACACCCTACCTGCCTACAATTAATCCCTATAAGTGGATTAATGCACTGATTAAGTTCAGGTCTCATAACCCAATCATTTCACCTCTAAATTTTCTTTCATTTTCTCAGACATGAGGTTTTGGGGGGGACACCTCATACTGAAACCATACCAACTCTTTGGCTTGCTCCTGAGTACTTTAATATTCTATGTTGATTTCCTTCACCCTGCTTTTATGTATATAGAGAGTCTTTTCATTAAACTTGTTTCAGTTACATCCTGAGTATGCCATCTGATTTTCCCCTGGACTCTGACAATTAAATAAATAAGAGTTTTGTGCAGTAGTCTCATTACTTAAACAATCATTTTTTGTATTTTGAGTTAAATCTTTTTTCTAATTCCTATAACTTGTTTTATCTAATATTAATTATAAATATTATTAATTATTGTATTGATTATTTATTCAATTGCTGTATATCTAGACCTATCCAGATTATGGGTATCTTTTTGTGTGAAATTTTGGAGATAGTGTCTTTCAAGAAATCTCTCCATTTCATCTAAATTATCAAACTTGTATTCATGGAATTGTTCCATAATATTTCTTTAGTATCCTTTTGCTGTCCACAAAACCTATATTAATATCTCCTCTTGAATTTATATTAGGATAACTGAGACAAAATAAAGAGTTCAAAAATTGTTGGATGAAGTCATGTAAATTATTTGATTATATTGATTAATGGATTGCTGTTGTATTTGAGTTCACTTATGTCCTCAAATAATTTTTTGCCTGATGAATCTGCCAATTTTTGACAGAGGAGTGTTGAAGACTCCAAGTATAATAATGGATTCAATTATTTCTTATTACATTTATCTTAGTTTTTGCCTCATGTATTTTGGCAGTCCATTGTTGGGTGCATAAACATTAATGATGGATATTTCTTGTTGGAGAAATGACCACATTTAATTATGTAATGCTTAACATCCATCTTTGATAATTTCCCTTGTTCTAAAGTCTGATCTTCTAAAAATAATAAAGTAACTCAATTGTATTTCTTTCAGATTATCTTGTTGAGTGATGGTAGGCATATAAAAAGCTGCACTATCTTATATAGGTACCCCTATGAATTAAGAGGCTAAGCACTTACCAGTGAAATTATCAGCACCATCAAGAACTTAAACATCTCTACCATATCCAAAAGTTTCCACCTAACCCCTTTTTATTAATTTTTAAATTTTATTTTGTTTTATATTGAGAAAAGTTAACATAAGATTTCTTTTCTTAGCAATTTTAAATATACAGTACAGTATTGTTTTGTGCAATCATTATGCAATATAGATCTCCAGAACTAATTTATCATATGTAAGTGAAACTTTAGACCCTTTAACCATTAATATGAGTTTCACTATTTTAAGTTCCACTCATAAGTGAGATAATATAGTATTTTTCTTTCTTTATCTGGCTTATTTCACTTAACATAATGCCCTATAGGTCTATCCCTGATGTTTCAAATGTTGGGTTTCCTTTCATTTTAAAGCAGAATAATATTCTTTATGTGTATATACCACAATTTCTTCATTTATTTATCCATCAATGGACATTTTGTTGTTTATATCTTAGCTACTATGAATAATGCTGAATGAATGTAAAAATGCATTTATTTCCTTGAAATTATCATTTCATTTTTTGACATATCTATGCCTAGAAGTGGGGTTGTTGAATTGTATAGTGATTCTATTTTTATTTTGTTGAGGAATTTTCTAAAATGGATGCAAAAACTTACATTCTTATGAACAGTGTACAAGATTTCATTTTTCTCTGTATCTGTTCAAAAACTTATCTTTTGCCATTTTGATAATAACCATTGGAAATCTCTCCATATCAGATGTCAGATGATACTTCATTGTGATTTTGATAGTCATTTTCCTGATGATTAATGAAGTCAAGCACTTTTTCCTATACTACATGTATCCTCTCTGGATAAATGTCTATTCAGGTCATTTGTCTATTTTTAATCTGGTTGTTTTTTACTTATTCTTTGTATGAGTTTCTTGTACATTATGGATATTAATCTTTTATCATATGCATGATTTATATGTATTTTTTCCATTTGATTGACTGCCGTCTTGTTTTGCTATTTCCATTGCCAAAACCAATGTCAAGAAACACCATTCCTAGAGGCTAAGGATATACCTCAGTTGGTAGAGTGCTTGACTTGAATACACAAGGCCCTGGGTTTAATCCCCAGCACCCCCCCACACACACACACCAAAAATAAATCACTCTTTCTATGTTTTCTTCTAGGAGTTTTACTAAATTTTTCCTTTTCTTGTACCAGGAATTGAACCCAGGTGTGCTTAACCACTGAGCTTCATTCCCAACCCTTTTCATTTTTTTTTTTTTTAATTTTGAGACAGGGTCTTGCTAAATTGCCTAAGACCTCACTAAATTCCTGAGGCTGGCTTTGAACTTGTGATCCTCTTGTTTCAACTTCCCAAACTACTGGGATTACAGACATGCACCACTGCAGTGGGATAGTTTTGTGTATCATGTTTAAGTCTATAATCCACTGAGTTGATTTTTATGTATGGTGTAAGATGAGGGTCAAATTTTATATCTTTAAAAGTGGATATCTAGGAGCTGGGGTTGTAGCTCCATGGTAGAGTGCTTGCCTAACATAGGCAAGGCACTGAGTTTGATCCTCAGCACCATATGAAATAAATAAATAAAATAAAGTTATTTTGTCCATCTACATTTATTTTTTTAAAAAACTGCATATCTAGAACTCCCACCATCATTTATTGAAAGAGACTATCCTTTCCTCATTTGTTTTCCTGATAACCTCATCTAAATGTAGCTGAACTTACATGCATGGATTTATTCCTAGGCTCTCTATTCTGGTCTATTGGTCTATTTTGATTTTAGTACCATACTCTTAATTGCTATACCTTTGTAATATAACTAAAAATCAATAGGTATGATGTTTTTAGCATTGTGCTTGAATATTTATTTGCATATATGGAATCTTTTCTGGTTCCATATGAGTTGTAGGATAATTTTTTCTATTTCTGTGAAAAAAATCATTGAAATTTTGATAGAGTTTGTACTGAATCTGTGAAACAATTTGGGTAGTATGGACATTTAAAAATATTAATTCTTCATTCTGTCAACATGGTATACCTTTCCATTTATTTTGTTTTATTTTATTTCAACTGTTTTATAGGTTTCAGTGTACATGTCTTTCACACTCTTGGTTAAATTTATACTTAATTTTATTCTTTCTGATACTAATTTAAATTGGAGTGCTTTCTAATTGGGGGGTGATGGAGACTGAAACACACTAAGCTATATCCCCAGTCCTTCTTTATTTATTCATTATTTTGAGACAAGGTCTCTCTAAGTTGTTTAAAATCTTGCTAAGTTGTTGAGGCTGGCCTCAAGTTTGTGATATTCCTGACTCAGCTTCCTGAGTTCCTGGGATTGCAGTCATGTATCACTGTATCTGGCTGATTTCTTAATTTCTCATTCAGATAAGTTGTTGGTGTAGTGAAACACAGCTAACTTTTGTATGTTGGTGTGGGGTCTTGCAATGTTATTGAATTCATTTATAAGTTCTGTATTTTATTGGTGAATATTAATTATACAGAATAGTGCATTTCATTTTGACATAATTACACATGTTAATAACATAATTTGACAAATTTTACTCCTTAGTACCTTTACTTACACCCCCCACCATTACCCTGATTTCTTTCCTCTGCATTAATGGTCTCCCATCTACATTCATGATGAACATTTGTTTTACCTCTAGCTTTTACATATGAGAGAAAACATATGTGACTTTTCTTTCTGAGTCTGGTTTAATTCATGTAAGATATGATCTCCAATTCCATCAATTTTCCTACAAATGCCATTAATACAATATAGTCCTTCCTACACACATCTCTAGGGCTGTCATGTTCATGCCAGGTTTTCTTGGCCCAGGGGGCAGAACCCTCCACAGCATGGGTGATGAATATGTGTGGGTGCCCAAGAAGATAGTGGTGCTTGGTGTCATGAATTTGGGCCCTAGAATATGTGCCACCCTACTCTGCTCTAGCTTCCAGTCAGCAGTAGATCTTGGTGGCCTTTGGCTGACAGTGATGTAACTGTACACATTATACAACTTGTTTCAAACACATTCTCCTGTGACATGCTTCACACATGCTAGGTGAGTGCTCTACCACTGAGCCACAACTCCAGCACTTTTTGATTTACATAAACCATACATTCAAACATCTTTGCATGCAAGGTTAAATCACACATTTTCAAACATCTATATTCTTTTTAGTGCACTACTGAATATGGTTTAGTTGTTTTTTGATGAAGGTTTTTTATTTATTTACACCATAGATATTGGTTTATAATTTTATTTTATTTTGTCTGGTTTTGGTATCAGGGTAAATGTTGTTTCACAGAATGAATTTGAAAGTATTCCCTCCTCCCAAAGCTTTGAAGAGTTTGAAAAGAATTGGTTTAATTTCTTAATATTTTTATAGAATTCAACAGAATAACCATTCAGTTTTGAAATTTTATTTCGGAGATTTTTAATTGCTGATTCAGTCTCTTCACATGTTATTGGTTTGTTCAGAATTTCCGTTTCAAGGTTCAGTTCTGCTAGTCTGTACATGTCTAGGATTTATCCATTTCTTCCTGGTTATCTAATATGTTAGTTAATAAATTGTTCACAGTTGCCTCTTTTTGAATTTCTCTGGTATCAATTTAATGTTACCTCTTTAATTTTCCATTTTATTTATTTGTGCACTTTCTGATTTTTCTTAGTCTACTAAAGTTTTTGTCACTTTTATTTATCTTTTTGAAAACCAATTCTTAATCCCATAGGTCTTTCCTATTTTTTCTAGTCTTCAGTTCATTATTTTCCACTCTATTTTTTTTACTATTTCTTTCCTTCTCTTAACTTTGGGCTTGGTTTGTTCTTTTTATAGTTCTTGGAGTTATAAAGTAAGATATATTTATTTCATTTTTTTCTATTTTCTTAAAGTAGAAATTGACTGCTTTAAACTTCCTTCTTAGAACAGCTTTTGCTGCACCCCATGAGTTTTCTTATATTATGATTCCAATTTTTTTTGTTCCAAGATATTTATTTTTATTTCACTTTGAATGTTTCTTTGATTCTTTGTTTCTGTGTCACTTAATTTACACATATTTGTGAATTTTCCAGTTCTCCTCCTGAAATTGATCTCTAGTTTCATACCATCCTGGCAAAAAATATATGTGTTTATAATTTCATCGTTCTTATATTTGTTAAGTCTTTTGTTTTGACCAAATCTAGATAATGTTTAATATATGCTTGTGAAGAATTTATAACTTGCTGCTTAAGGATGAAATATTCTGTATGTATCTGTTAGATTCTTTCAGTTTATAATGTTTTTTAAGTCCCTTGTTTCCTTCTAAATGACCTATTCATTCATGAAAGTTGAGAATATAGGTCTGTTACTGTAATTAAATTGTCATTTATTTCTCCCTTCAGTTATGTTGATATTTGCTTTATATATATATTGTCTGTTCTATTGTTTAGTGGAAATATATTTATAATTATTGTATTGTCTGTTTGAATTTACCATTTTATTATTAGTCTCTTGTGACAGTTCTTGACTTAAAGTCTATTTGTCTGACATAATTATAGCCACCTCTGCTCTCTTTTGTTTACAATTGTCATGGAGTATCTATTTCCATTCTTTTACTTTCATCCCATGTGGGTCCTTAAAGATAAAGTGAGTCTCCTCTATTTAGCATATAGCTGGGTCTTTTAAAAATCCATTTAGTCACTTTGTCTTTTAATTGGGTAACTTAATACATTCATGTTTAAAGTAATTATTGATAGGTAAATATATACTGTTACTCTTTTGATGTTTTTTCTGATTATTTCACTTTTCTTTGGTTACTTTCTTCCTCTATTGCTATCTTTTATCATGATTTTATTTTTTTCTTTTATAATCACGTGCTTTGATTGCTTTACCTTTTTCTTTTGTGGATGAAGCACATTTTTTGTTTTTGATTCCCATACACTTACATAAACCATCTTATATTTATAATACTTTATTTGAAGCTCATAACAATTGAATTACACACAAATATCCAAGTTTTATTTCCTCACCGTACAAAAATTTATTATTGATGTCATGATTTACAACTTTGTGTACTGTTGTACCCATTGATAATATGATAATATTACAGCTTTGGTTATTTTTAATACTTTCGTTTATTACTTTTTGTTGTTGTTACCACAGATTGAACCCAGGGGTGCTTTATCACTGACCCACATTCTCAGCCCTTTTTAGATTTTTTTTTTTTTAACTTTGAGACAGAGTCTCTCTAAGTTGCTTAGGTCCTCACTAAGTTGCTGAGGCTGGCTTTGAACTCGTGATCCTTCTGTCTCAGCTTCCCGAGCTGCTGGGATTATAGGTGTGTGCCACTGCACCTGGTCTGGTAAAGACTTTTTCATGTTAAAAATATGTGGCGTTCTTTGATCTTCATGAGTCCAGATGTTCCTATCCATCTCCAGATTTGAAAAGTTTCTGTTTCTTTAAACTTTCTGTCGCTTTCTCTTTCTCTGATCATTGTAGAACTATGTCGGTTTGTTTGATGGTTTACAATAAGTCCATTAGATGTTTTTCTCTCTTTTTCATTCTTTTCCCCCCTTTTTCTCCTCCGGATAGTTTCCACCATCTACTTTGTTGTTTGCTGATTCTCTGTCACTTTATTGAATCAACTATTGAAGTTCAGTCATTATATTCTTCAGCTCCAGAATTTTTGAGCTGTTTTATGGTTTCTACCTCTTTGATAAACTTCTAAAATTTTTGGAAAAGGGGACTGAGTTGTGTGTTTTCCTTTTCCTAGGTCAGTTAGGCTCTGATAAAACCCTGGCATAGTTTCTCCTGAGGGAAAACATTTTTAAGAAGAACAGAATGCTCTTGTGAATTTCAAACATGTTTTTTTTTTTTTTTCTCCTGGTCCTGCATGAAGTATGAAGGAATTTTTCTCTGATATTCACTGTGATAACCTGGTAGGATTCCAGAGAGAAAAACTCACAAAGGTTCCTGAGCCTTCTGACTCGTGGGACCCTCTGGAGGTTTTATCTCTTGAGACTAGTACACACTGAGCCTCCAACAATTCATCATTTACGATTTGTGCTTCCCTACTCCAGCACTGGTTCCTAAATATGTTCCTACTTCAGTTTCTTCTATGAATTTACCTGTCTTTCCAATTTGGGGTCAGTAATTTGTCCTGAAATCTAATTTCTCTTAAAAATCTAAGAGTTGTTGATTTTTCTGTTTGTTCAGCTTCTTACTTTTTATGAGGACACAGTGGTGACTTCTTCTTACAGTGCCAAACAACAACAACAAAACAAAAACAACAACAACAAAAATTCACTTTAATTCACTCTTAAAAGTATTAATTAATAAAAATTAATACATTATAAGTAAAGCTAAAATTTTCTTTGATGTACCCAGTCCTAATCTTTTTCATTAATTTCTTCCCTTTCCTTTTAGATATTTTTGTGTGTTTTTGTACATCTCTGGGTCTATGTAGAAAATACATATTGTGTTTAGGAAATTGTTTAAAAATAAATATTATAATAATAGGCATAGTTTTCTGTAATTCACTCTTCATTTTATGCTATATGTTGGAGGTCTTTATATCTCATTTAAATCTATATATTGGAGATCTACCCTTGGCTCTACTTAATTTTTAAATGCTATTTTACCATCCAAATTTACAACACTACTGTTTATTTAGCTAATTCACTATATAGCATTACATTAACTCTTCCTTAAGATTGCTGGGCTCTAATCTTGGGACTTTGAGGCAAGCTACTTAATCTCTCTGTGACTCATATTTTAACATCAATAAAATGCAGATAATAATACTTTCCTCATATGGTTAGTGGGGATGAAATGTGGTGATATATGTAAAGCTGTTAGAATACTATATAATAAATGTCAGCTATTGCTGCTCAAGAGCATTTACTTTATTCTAGTTTCCACTCCTTCAAATAGTGCCACAGTAAGCACTCAGATATATGTTTCTTTGAGCATGTATGTGAGTATTTTTTTTCCTGAGGAAGATATCATGTAATAAAATTGCTGGGTTAAAAAATTTGCTTATATTTCATTTTGTTTTAATTTGCATCACTTTGATTACTAGAGAGGTTGAATATCATTTCAAAGGTTTGTTATCCAGTAATATTGCCTCTTTGTGGGGATGATATCAGGGATTGAACTCAGGGGCTCTCAACCACTGAGCCACATCCCCAGCCCTATTTTGTATTTTATTTAGAGACAGGGTCTCACTGAATTGTTTAGCACCTTGCTTTTGCTGAGGCTGGCTTTGGACTCACCATCCTCCTGTCTCAGCCTCCCCAGCCACTGGGATTACAGCTGTTTGCCACTGCGCCCAGCTATTATTGCCTCTCATTATTTTATGACTTGCCTGTTTATATTATTTGTCCATTTTTATTATTTATTTATTGGTATATATTTGTTTCTAATTTCAGGGGTTATGTTCCTATAATTTCATCAGAGATTCTTCAAATCATCATTACTCATTCCATATAAAACAATTTCTCCTTTAGGGTTCACAGCATATGAATTTTCTATCCAGTCTTTATTGCCAAAATCTATTCACCTTCTAGTAACTCCTATTTCCCCATCGTCTTTTTTAACTTTTGGCACCTGCTTCATTTTCCTTCAATCTCAGTGTTCATCATTTACTCAGCTAACGTCAGCATCCATGTGAACAATATGTTCAATATAGTGGCCTCTATGTCTTGATTTAATCAGCAGGGACATTTACTTCTGCTCCACTTCAGTAATACTCTCTCATGATTACACTCTCAAACTTATCATTGTTCTGATCTTTGAAATATCAAATACATTATCATGACCTTTGAAATATAAAAGTTAAACTTTGTTAACAATCTCAATTCTGTTTTCTATCTCAATGGAAAAGACCTAACTACTTCTTGCTCTCTAAGGATAAATATCTCTAGTTGTGCTTTTGATTTCTTTCCCAATCACTTTCTCAAGGATTTAGTTGTACTAATATTTCCATGTCTCTTTTATATTCAATCTGTGCCTTCTTTAATGGTCCCTTTCTATTAACATTTAAATATATTCAAGTTTCCTTATACTTTTCCACCAGCATTGCTATAGTTTGAATGATCCCCCAAACTGATGTGTTGAAATGATCACCAATGATATGGTATTAAGAGGTGGACTTTTTAAGTGGTAATCAAATCAGGAAGGCAGAACCTCAGAAATGGTATTTAAAAAAGAGCTTGAGGGGGCAAATTCACCCTTCCCATTCCTTCTGCCATGTGAAGACACAGTATTCACCTCCTTCAGAGGACATGCAAACAAGTTGTCATCTTGGAAATGGACACTGGGACATACAGATGTCAAATATATTAGTGCCTTGATCTTGGAAAGTCCAGCCAGATATGTGAGAAATAAATTTATATATATATTTTTTTCTGTGGTGCTGCACGTTGAATACAGGGGAACTCTACAACTAAGCTACATCACTGGTCCATTTTATTTTTACCGTTTAAATTTTGAGACAGGGTCTCACTAAGTTGCTTGGGTTGGCCTTGATAAATATATGCTTTTGTATAAATTACTCAGTCTGTGTTATTTTGTTATAAATGCACAAATGGACACATGTTATAATGAGACATATACATCTTTTTGATATAATATATACACTATACACTTTCCATGAGGTGAAATTAACATGCTCTTCTGAAGTCAAAAGAGATATAGGCTTTTACTCTACGTATCATCAGAAATATGGGAGCATACTTGAAAGTTGATTCTTAGGATTAAACAAAGGAGGACAAAATCCAAGAAGTATTCAGGCAAAATTAACTGATGTGCATGCATTCATCTGGATTTTACAATGTGATATGCTGGCTTGAGCTCCAACAAATGATGACAATTTTCTACTTAGTTGACTAAACTGAAATTTATACTCAACAATGTATAATAGTTAATGAAGTATGAAAAATTTTCCTGAAAAACTAGAGGAAGTATTGTGAGAGCTCAAGGAAATAAAATGTCATAATGGATATTTTATGTGCAACACTCTAATCATATTGCTCATGTAGGCATTAAGAATAATAAATATTGGAGTGATTAAATCTCAGTAAGAAGTTAAATAAATTAATTTTAAGTAAACAAAGCACTAATCAAACCACTTTACCTCTCATGATTCTCTGGTATTGGCTTATTCTTATGGTTAAATATGAGGTGTCTCCCAAAAACTCATGTTCGAGATAATGAAATAGGTTTAGAGGTGGAATGATTGAGTTATGAGAGCCTTAACCCACTCAGTAAATTAATCCCTTTGTAGGAATTAACTGAGTGGTAATTGAAGGCAGATAGGTTGTGGCTGGAAGAGGTGAGTCCCGGGAGCATGCCTTTGGGGTACATATTTTATATCTGGTGAATGGAGTTTCCTCTCTCTGCTTCCTGGTGTGATGTCTTGAGCTACTTCCCTCCAACACACTCTTCAGCCATAATGTTCTGCCTTTCCTTAGGCCCTAAGCAATAGGGTTGACCATCTTTGGACTGAAACCTCTAAAACCATAAGCCCCAAAACACACTTGCCTTCCTAAAATTGTTCTTAGCAGGTCTTTTGATCACAGCAATGAAAAAACTGACTAAAACACTAATTAATCATGGTATTTTGGGGGCACATCTAAGTGGATTAAGTGTGGCATATATAATAAGTGAACTTAAGGAATTTTTTACTTCTTGTTATCACAATCTTAATTTTAGTGAGTTTGGAATCCTACTGCTTAAGGATAGAACACTTCAAACAAGAAGCAGAGTCACAGGGCTTGGGTTATAGCTCAGTGGTAAAGCGCTTACCTCTCACATGTGAGGCACTGGATTCAATCCTCAGCACCACATAAAAATAAATAAATATATATATTTTTAAAAATTAGAACCATGCTTCCATTAAACTGAAAGCTAAAGCTGATCTTTAGCTATTTGGGGTTCCCCGCAAATAGGCAGGAAAAAGAATCACTGTACTGGCTGGGGTGAATGATTCTGATTATCAAGGGGAGCTAGGGTTGTAGAGACACATTGAAACCAAAGAGGACTATTGTTGAAACCCAAAGGATTTGCTGAAGTACATCTTTTACTCCCTTGCCAAATACCTATAGTCAATGAAAAAGTATCAAATCAAGGGCCATAAAAACCTCAGATAATGCAGTGATACAGGTTTTGATAATTTCACTAGATAAAAGAAAGCTCATCCAGCCAAAATGTTGGAGAGGGAAAAGAAAGATGAGGACCTGGTTGTGAAAGAACCTTACATAAAGAGTAATAATGGTAACTGACGTTTTAGTTTTATGTAGAGATATAGAATTGACAGAACTCTGCAATTAGATGGCAGCCAGGGCAACTGTGTGTTTCCAAATTAGATGGTATTTTAGTCATTTTTTTTTTTTTGCTGCTGTGACTGTGACTAAAAGACCTTACCATAACAATTGCAGAGGAAGAAGAGTTTATTTGGGAGCTCTTGGTTTCAGAGGTCTTGATCCATAGACAGCTGGCTCCAATCTTTGGGACTCAAGGTAAGGCCTAACATCATGGTGGGAGAGGGTAGCAGAGGGAAGTGGATATCACATGATAATCAAGAAGCAGAGATAGACTCCACTTGCCAGATATAAAATATGTACCCCAAAGGCACACCTCCAGGGACCCACTCCTCCAGGCATGCCCTCCCCACCCTCAGTTACTACTCAGCTAATCCCATCAGGAGATTAATTCACTGATATGGTTAAGACTTTCATAACCTGATCATTTCTCCTCTAAATGTCTTGCATTGTCTCACACATGAGCTTTGGGGGACACCTCACATTCAAACCATAACAGATGGTAGTCAGTGGAAACCTGTGTGTTCCCTATATTAGAAATATGAATATTGTATATAGATAAGAAATGAGTAGATGATGAGGAACAAAAGTAGTGGGATATGGTGGACATTCTTTGCCTAATTCTACAGTCACTCTTCATTCATCCATTTCTGCTTTTGTCCAGATGGCTGACCTATGAGTACTGAGACAATGCACTTTGGTCCCTCTGACTTTGAGTTAAGTTTGGATAATGTGAAAAATCAGAAGACTAGATAATCTAGCAAGATGGCTGTTCTCTTTAACAAAGGCCACAGGTCCTGTCAGGGAAAGTCCTCACCTACAGATGGTTCTAGGTTGTGGGAATTATTCTTTCTTCTTGCATTTTCAAGGCTAAAGGTCATGAGAGTTCACAAGTGTTGCTTTTCCTAGTGAGATCACTGAGACTTGATGGGTTTTTAAAAAATAAGTTTTTATTTGTAGTTGGACACAATACCTTTATCTTATTTCTTTATTTATATGTGGTGCTGAGGATCAAACACAGTGCCTCGAATGTGCTAGGCGAGCACTCTACCACTGAGCCACAACCCCAGCCCCTGACTTGTTGGTTTTTATTAACGCCTCTTATACCTTGTAGTTTGTCCATTTATTAATTCTCCCTTTGATATCCAGTTTGAGGGTTCCACATGTTTTCTGCTAAGATTCATAGTGAGACATCAAACATTAATTTTTCCCTACTCACCCTGTTTCAGATCTGGGATCTACAGGTCCAAATTGTATAATTTTTCAACCACACATATAAGCCAGAAATGTGACTCATTAATGATAAAATCACTTGACTCTACTCACCCTAAATGCTCAACCTATAAATATTTTCTGTCAATTTTATACCAAAATATATCTTGATTTCCTCACCTTCTTTCTTTCATCATTGCCACTTTCCTAGCCCAATTTACTATTTTCTCTTGTTTGAACTGCTGGAATGGCCTATTTTCCTTTGTGTGTTTTTATATTGCCTTCATTGCAGTGTGTGTGTGTGTGTGTGTGTGTGTGTGTGTGTGTGTGTGTGTATTTGGTACCAGGGGATTGAACCCAGGGTACTAAACCACTGAGCCACATCCCTTAGCCCTTTTCATTTTTTATTTTTAGCCAAGGTCTCACTAAATTGCTTAGGGCCTCACTTAGTTGCTGAAGCAATCTTCGTTCTTCCATGGACCTGTTTAAAACTCTTCAAAGTTCTCCCATTATTTTAAGTACAAAGACAAACTATTTTTTTGTCTAGCTTACAGGGTCCCACCTTATCTGGATTCTCCTATTTTTTCAACTGTTTTCATACCAGTCTCTTCACTCAATATGGTCCAGCCCCACTGTTTTTACATTTTTCAACAACCACATTCCTTCTTGCTTCAAGAACTTAGCTTGCACAATCTTTTGCCTAAAATGCACCCTTTTTTTCTAGTATCTGTGCTACATATATTTCAATTTAAATTTTACATTCTCTTTTAAGATCTAATTAACAGTCCAGAATTTCCACCCCTATAAACTTTCAAAAATTTTCTATATTTTTTCTTTATAATAAAATAGTGCATTTGTTTTGAAAGATGTTTTATCTCCTCAGAAGACTCCATCACAACAGGGGCAGCGGCCAGGTCTATTTATCTCACAGCTCTATGCATCTCTAATGCCCAGTATAATGCTGGAGAAATGATAAATGAATGAATGAATAATTTTATATGTGTGTTGGGGGGAAGTTGATAGAGGGGAAAGGTGGCTTTAGGTATGGAACCTAAAACTATGCTTTACAAACTATCTCTTGGATAGATGATTACCTAACTTTCCATGTGGATTCTGTGTTCTGAGTTAGTGGACATATAATCAAAGAGCTAATCTTTGATTGTATGTCTATTCCTCACAGTCTCCAGCATCAGGATATCACTCAATTATACTTTTAGTGTATTTCTCTTTTTAAAAATATTATTAATTGTGAAAATTTAGGAGATGCTGTACTTGGGAGACTGCTAAGCTTTTCTATTTCATACTATAGTAATTAGAAGTTTTTGTTTTTCCATTCTGCCACTTTTGCCAAGACAATTGCTACAGGATATATCTTACTACGTGGCTTTTGTTAGACACTTGTTTTATGTGCTAGGGTCTCTTTCTTGGCATTGCATTCTTGTGTAAAAGTCATCATAAAAATTATAAATTTGAATATGGTTTAATAGAGGTTCATGTAAGAAATCCCTGCCCATAACTTTTTTCTTCACCTATTCACACCTATTTATGCTTCCATATGAGCCTTCAAACATTTTTGTCAAGATCCAAAATCATTTCTTTTGTGATTTTGATTGAGATGAGGTTAGACAAATAAATTTGCTTGGTAAAGAATTTATCTAGCTTTAATGTTCTCCTTCCCTATTTACTCATTCATTTATATATCTCAATTGTTTTATATTTTTCAATAATAATTCCATAAATATCTTGCTGGTGTTATTTTATATCCTGTTGCTTTTGTGTGTAGGATACTTTTTTCCTTCTGCTATTACCCTTTAATTGGTTGTTGGTGGTATGAAGCCATTGGGTTTTTTTTATTATACTAAATCTTATTAATTTTTAAAATTTTTGATTAGCCCCCTAGTATGTAATATTTAAGCAACTCTGTTAATAAAAATAATTTCACCCCCTTTTAAAAAGTGATACTTTTGATTTCTCTTACATATTACTATATTGACTAGAAAGTCTGGAACAACACTGAATAGTTAAAATAGTCTGCAACCCGACCACCTGATTCACCACCAACTAGGCATGATACTATTTCAGATAAATTTGGAAAGAATGTATTTTCCTTTTCCTACTTTTCTATGCATATTTTCAAACAAGGAATATTTGTTGAATTTTGCAAATTCTTTCTAAATATTATCCTTCTGCATAAAGAACCAGTTCTTAAGTTTATCACTATTTTGTTTTCAAATTATTTTACCTTTGTTTTCTTTTCACATTTCAAGGTGATATTATTTTATTTCTGATTTGCTGAAGTTAAAAGCTTAATTTATTTTATTAAAATAATGGTAGTATTTAAGGTTATGGATTTGACTGATAATTTCAGCTATAGAAATTTAACAATAGTTATTACCAACAGGTTAATGGTGGTATCAGGGACAATTTTTTTGACATAAGGGAAAGAATAGTACTGGCCCACTTAATATGGAGTTTATACTCTTAAATAAATGAGCAAAGATTATAGCATGTGAGGTTCTTGAAAGCCATCAACATCTTATCTGAAATTTATCTTTAATGACCTGTCATAGCTATTTATCATTTTTTGTGTTTTTATGAAAAAGGAAAATCATTAAAATTTTTAAATTGCTATGGATCTGGAGCTTGTTAATAAATATTTGTTTTATGTAATAAATTAATTATAGAATATTTATGAAAAATAAAATGATATAATATAAAAAGGAGTAAATATGGGATTATATGTGGAGCTGGGAATAAAGGCAGAATTAGATTTATATTTTTAGGTCTGTTTGCAGATACACAAACATTAAACACATAAAAATTTTTCACATTAAGTATACCTTAAGTGAAGAAATGTAAGAAAATAAAACAATGATCAAATATGGTAAAAATTTATTATAGGGTTGTAGAATTCATACAACCTAAACTCCTTACAGCATTGAGCACCTATACAGTTTTGTGGATTTCACAATACAGGTATCAGTGAGAAACAATCACTGAATTAGTGATAAATGACTTACTCATAAAGTTGTTCACATATAAGTCACTGTAGAGCACCTAATAGAAATGCAAACATGTAACTTCTAAATTCAGGAAAGTTTCACAAAATGAAAACAAAACAAAAAAATATTAAGAGATTTGACATGCTTTACACAAAAACATCAAAAACAATTTTAAATATTTTAAATTTAAAGCACACTCTGCCATATCATTGTGTGAAGAGCTTGCTTTAAATAAGGACAGATGATGGAATTTATTGTCAAGATGTTAGCTGACATTCATGCTGCTTTCAGAAATCTAAACCCTATAAATTCAAAAGAAAAAAGATAATAATGATGTAATTTCAGTTTCAAACAACAAGCTGTGCCAATTAAAGTAAAATTTGACATAGCTTGCAGTGGTTAGTAGTTTTTTTTTATCCTTTTTTGTTTTTTAGTACAAGCAATAGAGTAAATGCATGAGTAAATATCTTGAGTATCCCATAAACTTTAATTTCGAAGTCATATTGTAAATCTCTGACTTCTTATTACCGAGGATACTCTTTCTCTGTTGTCTCTCACTCTTGACAGATCTTGGTCTCAACAATAAATTCATTGGGAAAGTGTCTGATCTTCCAGCATTTATCAATGGCACGCTTGTTGAAACCTGTGAGGAAATGCACAAAAAAGTGGTTTTTGAAATTTTGTGAATATGCAGAAATATCTAGATTTGCTCTTCATTTTCCCATATCCTCTACACTATCTTCCACTGTCCTTATAACACAGGATGAAGGAAGGAATAAAATACCTACCCAGCAAGAGGTCTCTACGACGAAGGCGGAAGGACTTTCTGTTGTTGCAAAGCTGGTAAATAAAGATGCCAAGGTTACTAACATCACGGATTTCTTCCACAGCAACCAGGTCTTCACGAACCACATAAGTGTGAGGCAAGTATTTGCCACTCTAAAATAAAAAAAAATAATAAGATTGTAACGAGAAATTCTTAAAGAAGTTCTTAAAATCCCTACCTACAACAGATATAATTTAAAAAATACTTTATTTTCTAGAACAGTTTTAGGGTCACAGTATGCTTTTTTATTTCATTTTGACTATCACATATTGATTATATATATATATTTTATCACATATTGATTGTATATATTAATGGGATTCAGTATGACATTTCCAGACATGCTGTGTGTAGTGATCAAATCCAACCTCCTTTTATCTACCAACCTACAGTCTTCCCAACTATTATTAATCACTATTCTACATTCAGGTAATTTTTTGGGGGGTTTTGCTTTCACATATCAGAGAGAAAACAAGGTACTTATCTTTCTGTCTAGCTTGTATTGCTGAATACAGTGATCTCCAATTCAATCCATTTCGTCTCAGCATGTTGTTTTTTTCAAAAATTATTTCAACAAAACAGAATTCTTTGGCCTGACTCAAATTTTCAGAATCAGGAAGCAAAATTATTTGGGAATGCTTATAGAAAGAATTGACTGACTTCCAAAATACATACCGCCAGTTTGCCAAAGAGTTCCACCAGATTCTTCGGAGGCATAACAATGGAGGTATTGAGGGGCATCAGATAGCAATTTCCCAGCAGCAAGTCCAGATAAGCAGTCATTCCCTGTTGGGGAAAGGGAAAAAGTTCTATAGGTAAAATACCCAAGTATCAACACTGCTGATTTCCCCGGGTACCATTAGAGCAAGTAGTTACGTATTTCCAAAATTAACTAATGTGCATTCATTAATAAAAGAACAAAGGCTGTATTTCAAAATGATAAATACCTCTAAGAATGGCAAACCTACCTTTTCAAAATCATGAATAATTGCTGCAGGGTCACTATCAGAAAAACTGGGAACAGGCACATCTATGATTGCAATGTTGTCATCCTCACGAATGTCAGCCTCCTCAGTCACAGGCAGGAAGTAAGGCTCTCCTCCATGAAGGGAATTTATAGGATCTTCGGAATCAAAGAAGCACATCTCCCCACGGTAAATGGTGCTCTGAAAGGCAAAATGGGGAAATTTAAATCTTCTGATACTAGCTGTTATGATATTTGAATCATTTGTTCAATTCAAATCAATTCATTGTACTGTGTGCTAAACTAAGGCTTGTTGATGACAGTTATCACTATGAGGACAAATCAATTTTATGGACTGAAAGGCATTTTGAAATTTTTCCTTATGTCTTCATTTCTCTGGTGATCACCACAGAATTATTTAGGTTGATACTAAATGTATAGCCATTAGTATTTCAAAGTATAAGAATGATAATTATTATTACCTTGGGCATGAAGTACTTGTAAATGCAGGCTCCACCAACAATAAGTCCTGCCAAGATGAATGAAAGACCTAACAGAGTAAGCATACATCTTCCAGAAGAGCTCTCTTTTTCCTGGGTGGTAACTCGAAGCTCCTAATTATTAAGAGGCAAAACCAAAAAAAAAAAAAAAAGATAAAAATCATTTTTAGACATTTGCTTTCATATATAACTTACCTCCCTTAAAACCCAAGATATCTAAAAATAATATTAAGTCATCCTAGTCTAAAACCATTTTAAGACAATTTCTGAAATCTAATAAATGTGAAAATATCTTCAATTATATTAACTTTACTTTGGGCATTTCCAACCCCAAATACAGGTAGAATGTTTTTTTTCCAAATACAAACTGTTAGAAATATGTTATTATAAACATTCATTTATGCAATGTTATATTCTCTTTTTATTAAAAAGCACTTAACTAAAAAAATTAAAAAGAGTAGATATCATGTTGTCAATGGACCTTTATTTTATTTATTTATACATGGTGCTGAAAATTGAACCCAGTGCTCACACATGGTAGGCAAGTGCTCTACTACTGAGGCACAACCCTAGCCCTGATATCTACTTTCTTAACAAATTTTTGATGCACAATATAGCATTGTTAACTATAGGCCCAATCTAGCACAGCTTGATCTCTAGATATTATGTATGTCATTTAAATAAATGGAGGTAATGATCTCTTGGACTTGTGTAGTGATATAATCACATACTTCTCAGTTATGCTTTTTTAATTTTTTGTAAACAAATTTATTTGTAAAATCAAAGGAGAAATAATATCCTTTGATTTATTAACTAATTTTTTAAAATCTGCTTTTTTTTCAAAATTTGGTTTTAAAGAAAGGAGTTCCATAATATAGGTATATGCCTTTTCCCCTTATTTTCAAAATTAAAATATTGAAGACAGATATATATTTCCCAATTTTCCTAATTTTTTCAAGAAATGCAAACTTTCCTAATATCACCAGTTATTCTATAGCTGTGTATTGCACGAATAAGATAATGTTTTTCATGTTCTGGGTTCAATAATAGATTTTAAAGTATAGCATTGCTATGGGACTGGGTTTGTGGTTTAGAGGTAGAGCGCTCACCTAGCATGCATGAGGCACTGGGTTCGATCCTCAGCACCACATAAAAATAAAATAAAGATATTGTGTCCACCTATAACTAAAAAATAAATTAAAAAGTATAACATTGCTAGACACAAAAGCCAACTATGTAACAGGGACTTTAAAAATTCTGCTAAAACAATAATTTGCTTAGGAGTTGGAACAAGAAATATCCGAAGCAAAAAAAGTAACTGATTAACTGTACTGTTCCTAGGGCAGTGAACCAGAGGACCTTTCAGTCTCTTTCCTGTGTGCCATAATATATTCCTAAGCAGCATTATTATTCAAGGGTAGAATAAATGAAGTCAGCAAATCTGGACCCTGATAACTCAGAAGTAAATCACTCAGACTGATATGTAAATAGAATTGTTTTAATTTTTCTGTCATTAACTCTTTTTCATAACAACTGAAATATTTATGTGCATTAAGCTTAAATTAATATGGTTAAAATAAATGCATAGATGTGAACTTAATGTAGAGAAATAAGGGCAGCCAGCCATTTGATGTTATTTTCAAAAAAAAAAAAAGGTTTTCCTTTACAAGTTCGAAATTTCAGATTCACATTTTCTAGGCTAAATTTATTTAAATTCATTATCTCCATTAATGTTCTATAAACCTTGAAGTCCTTGCTGGATCCCAATAATTTTTAGAAACTTATAATTATTCTTATTAAGATATAAACTAAGATTAACACCACAAAGACAGAACTTTAAATTTTGTTTGGGAATCACTGAAGTTTAAATAATTAAATTTAGGCCAAGAAAAATGAAGTAGCTTGTGGTAAGTCTCATATCCACGCAATTTGAAATTATCAGAGGAGTGAAGTTCTTTTGTCCTTGCTCTGGAGATGTGAAAAGATCGCTTTGCATTGCAACTTCATTTCTCTTTCCAATAACTCAGGAAGTTTATTCTTAAGTAGGTTTTAAGTATCAGAGTCTCAAAGTTATAGAATATTATTTGGTAGGAATAAGGATTTTTTGTTTTCATTTAAATTTGTTGCAGTTGGTGGTGGAGGCCATCAATTGCCTTAGGCAATATCTCTCTGAACTGTATTTTAAAGTCATTTTACAAGATCTACAACACAATATTCTACTATTCTTAACCTGATTATCTGGCTGATCAGTATACTACAATGTAATGTGGCAATTATTATTGCTATTGCCCTATAATGGCCAGATTAGAATCCTATGGAAACTTCTGCAAAACCTAACAAATAATATAATCAAAGTGGAAAGGCTCAATTTTGTTTATTCCTCATTACACCACAGGTCTGACAGAAGAATTACTTGTGTTATAAATCTATCTACAAATTATGATGTTTTTGATGATAAAGGAAAAAGTTCTTTGTGGCTATATTTACATACTGGTATCTAATTAAACTGACTCACCCAAAATTTGGCCATGTTATGCTTACAAAGTTAGCAGAAGGACAACTACATATTTGACTTTGTCATTTAATAAAATCCTCAACAACACAACAGAATGTTTCTTTTGAGTTCTAACATGTATAATACACAGTTTTTTAATTGCAGGGTTAAATATTGAGTTTCCATGATCAAAACTTCTGCATACACACACTAGAATTTCAAATTGAGTGCATAATCAAGGTTTTACTACATGGATTCTCATTTCACTCAAAGCAATTTTCAATCTCCACTCTGAACAAAAAAGTTAAGACTTTATAAACAGAACACAGCAAGTTAGGACACATATGCAAGCTTCACACTTTGCACACTTCACAGAATCAGAAAAAAATAGGGTTGCCTTTTAAAAATTTTACTGAGGAAAAGGAGGAGTATTTACCAATGTGCAAATATGGTAGGTGTCTAAAGCAAACAGAAATCTGACTAAATGAATAAAGTCTAGCGCTTTTTTTTGGTGGGGGGTGGATTTTTGAGTTTCTGGCAAAGTTAAGATTTTAAATTACAACATTGGACCTGCTTCAGATTTCTATGAGGGAAGTGGGATATAGCTCAAAAAGAAAAAAGAAAAAAACTAACAGGAAAAGGTATTTAAAAAGTATTCTAAATTTTATTTTTACAAAAGAGTGTTTTCTTACCGAAACACCACTTCAAAAACATGTAAGATTCTTGCAGTAAGAGGGCACAGTGAACACTCAAAACTCCGATTAAGACCAACCTAAGTTTTGACAGCTCCTTTACCCAATGCTTAACGCCGCTCATGACCAGGGAAAAATTGAAAATAAATGGGAGCTCCTGTGTAGGTGCACTTTTGCCCAAACTCGTACAGCTCACAGTTCAAGCTGCCTTTTGCCATCATCCTACCTCCACAAACAGATTTTAGAAAGACTTGGATTCAGTAATTTCACCCACGCCAAAAAGAAAGAAAAAAGAGTTAAGTCTCTTGACCAGTGATCACCACCCTGCGTATCTTCTCTGCTTCTGTGGAGGCTATGCGTCCCTGGAGCTGAAGACAGGGTGCCGGGCCTCTCCTTGATCCCCAACCCCCGACCCCTTCCCCAAGAGAAGATGGCATCAAGTCCCAGGGGATTTTTTCAAACTCTTTCCACACTTCCTCTAGGAAAGGGCAGCATGGGCTGGACCTGAGGGAACATGGCGCAACTTGTGGGGAATCAAAGCGAAATGGGTTGCTGCAGGCAGAAGGTGGCGCGGTTAGACAGACCGGGGTGACCCCGCAAACTCGACGGATCCTGCAGAAGGGCCTCCCCCAGGATACAGGGGCTGTGGGACAGCCTGCATTTTGTTCTCTGCCACCTGCCCACTTTCCACGTTTCCCCTTCACCCCCCCCCC
>NW_026000305.1:7014993-7030088 GCF_001458135.2 Marmota marmota marmota | reverse complement strand
CTAGCAGGCATTCAGGGGCAGAGTGGGTACAGCTACCTTGCCGGTCAGGATCTGAGCTCGGACAGTGCGGCTCACAAGGGCCTCCACGTCTTGCCGTGCCTCCTCCTTTTGCACCGCGGTGGGGGTGTTGAAGGCGATTTTCACCATGGTGAATCGTCGGGCTGCGCGGTAAGGCGCGGCTCGAATCAGCGTCCTGGGCTGCAGGTTGGAAGAGGAGGAGATCGCGCTTGCCTAAGCAGCACCTAGTTTCTCCCCTGTCTGCCTAACGCTGCTGCAAGTCCAGGTCTGAGGATACTTATGACGCAGTCCCAAGCAGGGTGGGAGACCGTGGGCGGGCACAGGGAGGTGCTGAGGGAGGAGCGGGAGGGGGCCCAGGAGCTGGAGAGGAGGGGGTAGCGGGTGGGGAGTTAACACTGGGGAAGAGAAGGGGAAGTGGAGCCTAGGGCTGGCTCCAGCTAGACGTGCCTCACCTGCACCCCAGGCACGCACCCACCCAACCTCTGCACTGTCAGATAAGAGCGAGACAGGAAGGAAACCTGCAGTGTGGTGTCTTTCTGCTTAAGTCCAGACCACAATAGCCCCTGATTCTGACTCTGTTTTCCTAAACTTGGGCCTGGCCCCCTGCGGGGCCCAGGATTTTAACTTGGCACCGACCCAAGCTTCCACAGCTCCGCAACCACACAGGCCCAAGAGCACACAGTTCCACGACTGTTCTGCACCTTTATAATAATGCCTTCCATTTCAAGAACACCTAGAAGCCAGCCTATAGTTACTTAGTTAATTTTCAACAATATTTTTCTTTCATGCATTTTTTTTTATAATTTAAATTCCCTACCTAAATCAGAAAAATGGGGCTCCTGTCCCCCCATCTCCCCATTTTGTGGAAAAAACATGATTGAGATACAGTGCAGGGTAGAAAGCTCATAATGAATCCGTGAAATAATCCAGACCTTTTCACTCTCCCAAGTAAGGGAAACCAGAGTAAATTCTCAGCCCAGAGCTTGTTTCTCTTCAGCCACCAGCTGTGAAACCTTCAGGGAAAAAAAGCAGAAATGTGTGTGTTTAGGGAGGTGGGGAATACAAAATTTAGCCAGCTGCTAATGGGGAAGGGACCAATAATCTCAGAGGGGACAAGTTAGAAATTATTACTGGAATACTTACAGGATTGCTTAGTGTAATCAAGCTACTTCTTTATAGTCAGTTCTCCCAGATTGGTGACATTAATAGAGAATTTCACCAGGTGAAATTCAGTCTGCAGATGGTGGTGATTGGGAGTTAGTCGTACAGGCTTTATAAATAATCCTGCTGCAGAAAACAGAAGAGGGACTGCTTTGTGAAGGGAATAGCATTACAAAACATAAACCCCAACAAAACATAATAAAACACAGCTTTTGTTAGAGAATTCCCCATCTACCCTTCTAATTAACTAAAAGCACTTGAATATACTAAGAGTCACTAATCCTCAGTCCAAGAAATTTCAACTTGGAGTTTTTCCCACTGAGGTTTCCTTGACTCTGAAGCCCTCTCCTGTCTCCACTGTGGGAGCTTTGTGAAGACAGCCTTCAGTTTCTCGGATAGGCCACAGATGGGAAGGTGGATGGAGGGAAACAGTGAGGAGCCTGTGCCTTACATAGGGCCAGAACCTTATAAAACAGGAAGTTTGAGTTTGCTTAGCAACTTTGGCATCTTGCATTCTTTCACTTATTCTTGCTCAATTCTGTCTATTATAATTTAACATTTGTTCAGGCAACTTTCAGTGTAGGCAAAGGGAATCTCAACTTCCTGGGATGTTTCTCTTTACAGTTACCTTCTGTTTGCCATCACCTTTACTACAACTGGAATCTGTACCCATCTGGCTCTGTGATCCTTACCACAAGGATAGATAAATGGTTGCTCCTACACATTTATGTACTAAGTGAAAGGTCCTGGTTAAGATAGTAACATATGATCTAGTTTATCTTCCCTCCAATGGGGTCACATAGGAGAAACAGATTACTTCCATGTTTTTTTTTTTTTTCAGTAGAATAGATCCACACATTGTTCACAACCAAGACAATAAATGATCAGTTGCTGGGTATGTAACATTGAATAATTCTCCTAATCTCCTGAGGCTGCACTTTCCTCTGCTGCATTCTGCTGCTGTGAAGATCATGTGTGATAACACAGAAGGAAATACCTTTTAAATTATTCAGAAAAGGATGGGAGAGTGAACTGGTTGGTTATCCTAGAATTCTTATTTTGGTGTGTGACATACTTATTTTTCAAGCTTATGGGAATTATCTATTTTATTTTTATGCTTCAAACATCCTTTAGCTTCTAGACTTAGATCCCACAGTGTCTGAATTTTGGTATTCTTGAAAAAAGGTCAAACTTATAGTCACATACATCAATATCTAACTTCTATTGTGACTTTTGAAGGATTTGGCCATTTGAACAGGAATGCCAACCCTACCTCTCTGAAAGATCTTTGCTGCTATTAGACATATATGATTAAGACATAGTCTTGTGAGTTGGGCACAGTGGCACAGGCTTGTAATCCCAGTGGCACAGGAGGCTGAGGCAGGAGGATTGTGAGTTCAAAGCCAGCCTCAGCAAAGTTGGCAGGTACCACTATTTCCCTCTCAATATGTACATGGTAAATCTATGTTGGGATCATAGAGTAACAACAACACCCATTGTTAATATCCATTTCAGGAATGGCAAATTTTTTTCTACATGTTTCTTTTTCCTTTGTTTAAAATATATTTATTTATTTTTATGTGATGCTGAGGATCCAACCTAGTGCCACACATGTGAGGTGGCAAGCACTCTGCCACTGAGCTATAACCCCAGCTCCTCTTTTTCCTTTTGAATTTCAAAATATAAACTGCCACCTGCTCATTGGATTGAAGTAGTAGTGAACATATGTCTACTGAAAAAAAAAATGGTTCTTATTGACTAAGCTTTTTCTTTTATTATGTCCTTCTCAGCAACAACTTCTTGTTTCTCAGAATCAATTTCTATCACTTTTTTGTCTTGGAAACTGTGGAGATCTGGCTGCCATGCCAATTCCAGCTCACATTGTTAATAATGTCTGAATGCACACTATTCAAGTTTATAAATGACTTTCCTGTTCTTGCATGGCAGATGATGACTAAATTATCACAACTGGGGCTGAATGGAACATGGCATGCAATCAAATGCCAAGCAACAATATCAATCGTCTTTGAATAATCTTCAGAAATTACCACAGCTTTGGTCACACAAAGCTAAAGTTATTAGGAGCATCTGTAATACCATTTCACTCATTAATTCATTTATTAACATCAATTTTTACTGAGGATGTACTATGTGCATTTTACTGTGGTCAGCATGGGAATATAATGCTGAGTAAAACAGATATAGCTTTGCCCTTATAGAGCAATCTGTAACAATGGAAATAGCACACTTGTCATGGGTTATTCAGTATTTATAGTCAGATCACTGCCCTTATTCTGCGGATTGGGGCAAGAAATTCTACAAACCACCATAGTAGTTCCACCTGCCCCCAATGCTGCTGGGAATAATTATATCCTTACCTTACCTGCAATGGCTTCACACCTCCCAATCTATTTATGAATATTATTTTGACAGTAAATGCATTGTGAAACCAGTTAGGAGACACTCTTATATGTTCCAGGTGAGAGGTAGTAGACTATATTAATGACTGATTGAGATACTATAAATTAAAGGACATCACCCAAAGAGGTTTTGAAGTCATATTTTAAAAGACTCAGTGCTAGCATAAGTTACATGAAGGAGAAAAATTAGGAAAATAATTTTATTTTGGATTACTGGAAAAAAAGGTGGTGCCCTTGATAATAGTACTACCCATTTAAGGAACATCAAAAACCAGATTTCTGTTTGAAGGCCTTTAAACTGATAATATCATTTGCTCTTTAGCACAACAACTCTGAGAGAGGTATTATTACACACCATGTTTCATTGAATGAAGAAACTGAATTTCTGAGGTATAGATAACTTGCTGGAGACCAAATTCTAACTCAGGTGATCTTATTCCAGTGTTTACACTCTAAACCACTATATTGTTTTGCTGACACTAAAAGAAATGGAAAAATCATGAAGGGAACTGGTTTCAAAGTGTGAGAAATAATCAACATATTCTCTATAGAAATGAAGGGTTATTTTCCTGCTAATATTGCAAATAGGGATTCCTATTTAAGATTTGTTCAGCACTAACTACGTTTGGAACCCTTTAAAAACTTTTCTGTGGGCGGGGGTTGTGGCTCAGAGGTAGAGCACTCACCTACCATGTGTGAGGCACTGGGTTCGATCCTCAGCACCACATTAAAATAAAAAATATTGTGTTTGCCTATAACCAAAAAATAAATATTAAAAAAGAGTTGTAAAAAAACTTTTCTGGCCTACCCATGACTGCAGGATGCTTATCCTAAAGCGCATTTCTTCTGTGTTCTGCAGTTGCTCCTGTCAGCAGAGAAGTAGCTAAAGGAAAATATGGCCAGTCATCTGATTCTGGATAGAATTCCAGGAATTTGGTTTAGACCTTTAAAAATCTAGGCGATTTTCTATATCCACTATTTCCCTGCATATGTAGCTCAACTCTGGGAGCAGATACAGGGCTTTCCCCTCAAGGTACTAGAGGAAACCTGCTCTCTGGAATAGATTTTTGTTTCTTCACTCTACTGAAGACACTCTTTGTAAGCTAGTGAGCTATGATGATAGAAAGATCCATTTCCTTAATGTGAGAAGGCATTCTATCATCCTTTAACAATGACCTGGCTATATCTTTGAGGTTAAGAGGAAGTTTTGCCCTACATTAATTTTTTAAAATCACCTTATCTTTGTCATTTTGGGCAAGTGAAAAATCAAGTGAAAATGTTAACACTTTCAATGAATCTTATGGTAATTATGTAAAAATTATTATGTTACTGAAGACTATCTTTGGGAAATTTTTAAAATATAATTTTGAGTAGTATATGTATGCATGATCTGATCAAACTTCACAGAAGTTCTAGTTCTGCCTAATACAAGTGACAAAATCAGGTTTTGTCCCAGGTTTATTTTTTAAAATGTCCAGTTGTTTCAGTGCATAAAGTAATACTAAGATTTCTTTCTGACTTCAGATTTATGTTCCCATTCAAAGAAAGCACAAACATTTGCATTTTCATTAATCATTGTTAAACTACTATTTTTATCCTCATGTTTACTTTTACTGGTGGCTCAACGTATTCTTTTCCTAGTTTAGTATTAAGAAACACAAAATCCCAAGTTATTTTATATCATGTGACTTGCTTTGTTCATGAATACAAATTTGGTCTTGACTTTTGTTTTCTTATTTTTCTCTGAAATTGACTTCTAAATATTCGTTTCCCAAGATCTTCAACTATTCCAATGTATGAATTCAGTCTCCACAGAAAGTACTGTTTATATATCAGTATGGATGCCATGTTTCTGTGCTAGTGCAAAAGGAGATCTTGCATAAAAAGGAACAGTGTAGTGTGTGGCAGCTTCTGTGCTGTTTTTCATCAACTCATCAATTTTAAGTTCTGACTTTCAAGTTAGAGAAATTATCCACTCAGAATATTAAATTTGTTTCAGCAACTGAGGATTGTAATTCCTCCACCACATTGAGATGAGTTATACAGAGACATTTTTGTCCACACGTCTTGGAAAGGAGGGATTTCTTCTCATATGTTCTGATTGTTTTACTTAACACAAAACAAGTGTCTTCTTTCTTCACATTTGGCACTGGGATTTATAATTTAAAAGATGCTACTAAATAGAGAGGATTAGAATAATAGTACTTATAAATAGAAATAGATAATTACACAAATACCAATGTCTAAATAAGGAGATTTTTTCCATTTTCATTGTAATGTATATATTTAAACTTTAAGAAGAACTTTTATTCACATGGAATGCACAATGCTTACTTCTCTACTGTTGTCAATTTTATAGGGCAAATAATGAGTAGTTTATTGTGGTGCGAGAACACTCAGTCTTCCTTTCACCATTCTTGTTGGGTTGAAACTTTTAATGTAGTGAAATCAGTATATAATTTATTAGTGTATTGATGAAGAGCTTGAGAATAAATCAATTGTCAATTAATGCCAAGAATGGCTATTGAACAACAACGAAGCATACACAAATAAGAAAATGCACATATATTTAGGAATGACCTAAGAAATCAATTCTCTTAGGAGAGAATTGTAGTCTACAGAATTGGAAACCTAAGGCTGGGGATGTGGCTCAGTAAGTAGTAGAGTGCTTGCCTAGCAAGTACAAGGCCCTGGGTTCAATCCCCAGCATGGTACAAAAAAGAAAGAAAGAAAGAAAGAAATTTTGAAACTGGATGAAAATATGAAGAGAATGTGATGACCAATTAATAATAATATTCAACAAATGATATGATGAATGTGCTAAGACTATAAAAATATGATTCTCCCAGAAATTTCTTCCAAAGACAACTCTAAAAGAAAAACATTCAAATATCAAATTTGCATCCCAAATGAACTAGAAGTCTTTCTAGCATTTCAGAGTAAAGGTAACTATAATTGTTCATATGTTTATATAGGAAAATTCATAAAAGCCAAAAAATTCTCTCATTGTGTTTGTTAGCTTTTCATCAACTGTGAAAAAAAAATTTCTGAGATATATATTTCTATTAATAAATATCATATATATATATCAATAAAATACACACAAATGTGTGTGTGTGTGTGTGTGTGTGTGTGTATTTAGCCTCTATCAGCCTTTGTTAACTCACCTTTGAATTTTTGGTAGTGTTTAGACCATTGTTCAAAAGCAATTCCTAGCATCAATTGACAATTGATTTATTCTCAAGCTCTTTATCAATACACTACCAAAAGATAAAAGGTTTATCTTTACTCAGGGTTTCAGTGTTTTTAGTCCAGTTACTTGGCACTGTTCCTTTGGTCCTGTGGCAGCATAGTATATCTTAGCAGAAAAATGTGGCTGAGGAGGCCTGTTCACCGCCTGGCAACCAAGAGCAAAAATTAAGAGAGGAAGAAGACAGGCCAATATTCCCAACAAGGGAATGGCACCAATGATCTAATTTCCGTCTACTAGGCCCCACATCCTAAAGGTTCCACTACCTCCCAGTAGTACAACAGGCTGAAAGCACACCTTCAACACATGGGCCTTTGGGAGACATTGAAGATTCAAACTATAGTGCTCACCAAATCATCTAAACACACAATTTGTTTTCACTCTCTCTCTTTGTTCCCTGTCCACCTTTGTGTATCTTTTTTTTCCTTGTCTTCCCCCATTCCCATGTCTCTGTGTGTGTGTGTGTATGTGTGTGCAAGCGCATTTAAGTGAAGATATTCTTTTAGTTTACTTTCTCTAAATCATACTTCAATCTTGAGCATCTGCAGAAGCTTAAACTGGAAACCTCAAGGCACATCAATTATACTTTGTAGTATATGGCATGTTATTAGTAAAGTTCTTCTCACAGCACACTACACATTTAACTAGAACAACATTGACATTACTCTCGGCTTTTACTAGTATTATCTTCATTTCTGTGTTTTCTATGTGAAGGTAGGGCTATCTATGGAATTTATAGTTTTGGCTTGCCTTCATGAAGGAAGATGGGAAGAACCAAATTTGAGGTCCTTGTGTGGAAGAACCAAAATTGAGGTCCCTGTGTTTCTATAGTGCCTGAAGAGATTCTGGAATTCACTTTTTTTTTCAAGGAAGAATAAAGCATATTTGTATTCTGATACTATTTTAAGTAATGTCATGTTTTATAATTAATTCATTTATATATATATCATATATATGTATCAATAAAATACACATGTGTGTGTGCATGTTTAGCCTCTATCAGCCTTTGTCTAACTCACCTTTGAATTTTTGATAGTGTTTAGACCATTGCCTATTACAAAGAAGATGCTCAAAAAGAATATTGAATTAAAATTTAACAGTTGCTGATAATTGTCTTTCTATAAAGACACAGGGAGAAAAATAAGTGTGATATTAATGGAACATTATTGTACTTAGAATATTTAATTTTTTAATCCACTAAAATCAAATATAAATTGAGCTGCTTTTATGTGTCCAGATTTCTGCCACATAGAAAATACAGAAACATGAAGCATACCATCTTCCTTAAAGATGTTTAAAGTTCTCTGCAATAGAATTGTAACATATTCCATCTGTTTAGAATGGAAAGTTTTACTACCCTTCATTAACTGTATTCTATAAAACTTCCATAATCATTTGGGCAGAGTTCATCAGCTTCTTTTCACAGATGAACAAATTGAGTTTCCCAGGAATTCAGACTTGTCCACAGTTACACAACTAGGATGCAAAAGTGCTTCAGCTGAACACAGACCAGTTAAGACTCCAGGTTCAGTGTTCTATCTGTGACACTATGCTACCACAGGGTATAACAGATGTCCATTGCCTTTCACCACCAGTATCATATATCATTAGAAGCAGTCTTAAAATATGACCTCTAGTGCTTGTCATTTGAGGCCTCCACCTCACCAAGGGATTTCGTGTAAACCAATACCAACACCATAAAAATTTCTAAACCAGACCATGAGAAATGTTTCTAAGAGAAATCTCATGTATGGTCATAAGGACAATTTCACTTTTCATTACAGTGTAGTTATGCATAGAAATATTTCTTGGATTGCATAAAGAGAGACATTTTCAACTTTGTTGGATTTATCAAGAGGAAAAAACAATCAGATCTGGAAGAAGTCTCAGTCTTTCATATTTCTTTCCTGATCCTTGAGTAGCCTATACTAATAATTATAAGCACAAATTCTGCAGTCTTTCCTAGAGAACTCCTAGAAACTTTCTTTGAGATATCATTGACCAGAATAGCATCATTTGTTCATTTCTAAATCAATTATTGACAAGAAAAATGGAATTCCCATGATTGCCTTACTTACTCAAAACTCCCCACTTTTGGGTCTGAGAAAAGATCAGGTTTTATGGGGTAAATAAACTTTGTCTTATAACTACAAAGAAGGGGCATGACAACCAACAGTATCTCTTATTAGAGTGTGTGTGTGAAAGAGAGAGAGAAAAGAATGTATAAACATAATTGTCAATGAAATCCTATGGAGCTTTGTCCTTATCAGTACATCTTTGCAACTTGTGTAACTTTAAAGCAGAGAAACTGCCCAGAAATCCTTCTTTTAGATGTCTGATTTAAATCTTTGCATTTTGTATAGTAACCACTCTGATTGTAATAGTGCTTGTTTTAATTGACATAAATTAACTTCAGTTCTTAAAAAAATAAAAAATAACTTCAGTGGTTTAATCCACATATCTTCAGATGGAGAAATGTGGAAATTCAGTTGTGTTTGACTTTGGAAGAAAAATATCCAAACAAATTTTAAGATTTACAGTTAACAAAGTCAAAAGTACTAGTATTTTGCTCTTAGTTTTCAACAATTTTAGTTATATGAAATCTCCACACTGGATTCTATAGCAATCCATTTGAAAAGATATTATTTATTTTTATAAATAAAAAGGCCTTAACAACATGAGATTTTGATCAAGTTTTCTATTTTGTTTCCTTCTGGAAATAAGAAATTGTGCTTTACTAATCATATCCAGAATTAAAAACACAAAATGCTCAATTTGGCTTTAAGTTCAGAAGCTTTTTTGTTGCTGGAAGTGGCAACATTTCAACTATATGTAGATAATTTGCTAACAACTTTCACATGTGCTTAATTTCATAAAACAGTAAAGATGATTTTGCTCTTACCAGTGGTTCAGATTAATTAGATTAATGTGAAATCTTTCTCTCTTGTCTCTAAGAGGAGTAAAATGAGAAAAGAGGTTAACTGACAAGGAATAGGGAGGGGACCAAAACCCTAAGGAGTCAGAAATATTATTCTAAAGCAGATCATCCATCTTAGCACAAGAACATTTCTACTCAAAATGAGTGTTGTCAAAGTTGAGACAATTTCTTTGTGTAGAGATTTAACTACATCAGGGGCTGGGAATACAGCTCAGTTGGTAGAGTGCTTGCCTTGCATTCACAAGGGCCTGGTTTCAATTCCCAGCACCACAAGAGAGAGGGAGAGAGGGAGAGAGGGAAAGAGGGAGAGAGGGAGGGAGAGAGAGAGAGAGATTTAACTATATCAGTATTAAAATAGGATATTTTTACAAGTTGATTAAAAAAAAATTGGAAGCACCAGATATGGTGGCACATGCCTGTCATCCCAGTGGCTCAGAGGCTGAGACAGGAGGATAGCTAGTTCAAAGCCAGCCTCAGCAAAAGTGAGACCCTGTCTCTAAATAAAATACAAAATAGGGATGGGGATATGGCTCAGTGGTTCAGTGCCTCTGAGTTCAATCCCCACCCCCCAAAAAATTTGGAAGCAAATAGCTAGGGCTTGCTGATAGGATCCAAGAAGACACACAAGTGCTGATTTAAGGGCTTCTTCTGTCAGCAGATGCTGTACTTTTAGTTTTAATCTCATGGATTTGCACAGGCTAATATTCAACTAGTAGAGTAAGAACTAACATCCTGGAATCAGTGATAAACTACTATTGTGATATATTTTAACCAAGGGTACCTTGTATTGTTTTGAAAATCTTATCAATGCTCGATCAGGATAAGTGACTTATTTGTAGTCCAGGGTACACAGTTGAAGTCAGGACTTGGAAGTACAATATCATGCATGGGAGTAAAGCAGTAGGCATCAGAGAGGCCTGGTTTCTGTGCCTGAGAACTAATTGCTTGTTTAACTTACATTTGTTCAAGTGAACATCAGCACATTATTAAGTTATGGGAGTTTTCCATTGGTTTTTATTGTTACAATTTCCATTTCATCAAAAGTCACATCCCCCCAGATACTGAGAACTAGAGTTTTGGTTAAAAATAGTGGAGGAGGTAAGGACTCAATTATTAAATGTAAGGTGTTTAAGAACTGGGAACAAAGTTGGACCAAGCCTAACCCCAAACCTGACTTGACAGTATTTCACCAGATTCCAGGTACTAAATAGATCCCCACAAAATCAGAGAAATGACTGAAACCTCCTAGTACAAATATTGTTTAATAGAAGGACCCAGGAAGTAAGGGACTTTTCAGTTCATTAAGTTTTGTCACATTGAATTACAGCACCATTATTTTCCTTTTGAACTTGAAGCCTCTGTGCCAAATGCAAAAAATAAATCCTCTTTGTTTTGCAACTCATTTAGGAAAATACTCTTTTATCAGAAAGTTAGTGGGTTTTCCCTTTTTTTATATGGTTACCAGTTAGACTACCACACACAATGTAGGAAATTCTGTTTATTCACAATTATTCATCACAAAATGAGAGGGTTGTCTCTGGTGGTGGTGATGGGAGTAAACCTCAAGACATAATGAAATCCCAGTTTCCTTTTTTTTCCTTCTTTCTTTCTCTAAATGCAACCTAAAGAAGAGCCATCATGTGCCCTGTTTTAACTCCAGCTTACTTACTTGGTTATGTTTCTCCCTCCATATACTGACTTACTGGGGAGTACATAAAGTAGGTTTTCTTCTTCGGTACATGAGCCTCATTTCAATTGCTGAGAGTCCTAGTTGAACTTCAGGCCTCACTCCCAGCATCAATTTGTATGTTAAGCAACTTTTGCTGTTATGATGAAAAGAGCTCTGTCAGAATTACTGGTCTCTGTATGTTCCTGCTCAAAAATGTGTGACTTTTGCTTGATGTTTGCTGTCTGGAAACAGTAGAATGTGGAACAATTGGGACGGGGCTCTCTAGCAATTATATGCTACTCTTTTCATTATGGCAAGAGTCAGCAGAGATAAATATGTGTAAAAAATAAAAGCAAAATAAAATAAAATAAAGGACATTTGCTTGATAATGAGGAATTTTCAGCTAACTAGGATGTACTTTCTATTAGGAAATCTGAGAGCTGATGCTTCTCCTTTTCTACTATTCTCCCATTTGTTGTTGGTTGAGTGACATGCATCAGTATAAATTTCTTCACATGGTTTTGTATATTTTGAGAAGAAAGAGTTTTGGTTCAAAATGTCTAAATCAGGAGTTTAATTAGATCTGAGTTACATAAAAATTCCCCAGTCTCCCAACTGAATATTCTGATGTCATTGTATATCTACATGAAGACAAGATTATTGTCATGAATGTATTTGTACTTTTTTATTGGCTCCTAAGAAAGGCACTCCCAAAATATCTATGTTTGAAGGATTTTCTCTTTTGAAAGTAAACGTAAAAAGAATAGGTTCTCATAGGATTATAAAATGATAGAACTATTCAGGGACCTTAGAAGCTGGGTTCAACTGGTATCTGGCTTCCCATTGAAGGGGTATCCTGTGTAAAGATCCCAGTGACTTAGCAAGCAAAAACACTAGAAGCGCCTGTGTGTGGATCTTTTTCTGCTATACTCTGCCACTTCCTGAGTTTAGTATCTCCAGCCTAGCTGTTGCAGATAACTAAACTTGTATCCTTTCTTCACAAAAATCTTTTCACAGATATCAAACAAAAATATTAATAGATAACTATGTCAATGCTATGCATATAATTTTCTCTTTTCATAACCACTTTTTCATGTTAGGAACATTCTCTTAGTACAGAGTTTTAATGATTTTTTATTTTGCTTATCCCTTCAGAGTTTGAGACCAGTGAAATCTGTAATTGGTTAGAAAAGTGTTTTTGTTTTATTTTTAATAGCATTTGGTTTAGCATGACTGATATCCATAGCTGGGAAAACACCATAAAAAAAGTTGACCAGAGTCTGGCGGGTGACAAGAAATGAACAGGTGTGAGGAACAGTTTTTGGAATCTGCAATCTGGCTTTCAGGCTTATCCAATGTCACATTGTGATGATTTACTCTGGGTCACAATGAGCACAGGTGCTGCAATCATCATCCAGTGGCCACCTAATATTCTGCCTTCAGTGATCTCTAGAACACATCTGGCCTCCCCCACCCCTCCTTTCTTCCTGCTGGATACCCTCCAGTCACCTTTCTATACTCCTTTGTTCCTCCCATTCCCACAGAGGCTGCTGCCTCCCTATCTAGGTTAGGACATCCTAGCTGTACAGTGACTAGTGGAAACAGCCCCTGTCACATCCACCTTGACCTGATGGTGTGTTACAAAGCTTTGTTAAGATGCCATTAATCCAGCAATCATATAAATTAGAAATATAAATTCAAAATTTTTTTGAATATTTGCTCACTGACTGTGTACCTATTTATTACTGAACTATAAAAACAATTTCACAGAAATAAATATTTTGGTTTATATGGTTTTGGATTTCATGCCTGATCCATGAAGGAGATTTTACAATTTATTATGTCACCGTCTTTAAATGCCCCTGGTCATATTTTTAGAAGGCCCTGGGACAAGGGGTCCCAACACATTGAATGGAAAGACTATAAAAACTTCAGAACATTTGACATAAAACTGATATATTATGTGATAATATTTCTAGTAGAAACCAGGACCTCATTCATCATTACAGACACTCCTTGGCTAAGTTCCATGCTGTTAGTTAAGGAAACTGTCACCCTCTTGTCATATTCCAGATTGTCATTTCCAATCGTAGTGAGCCAATCTAGAGATTTTGGAGAAAAATGCTGCTATGAAAAACGAGTTTCGCCAAACAAAGAATATAGGGAAAACTCAAACAGTGAACCCTTCAGTCTGGAGCCCTCTAAGAGCCTCAGTTTTATCCTGCATAAAACGAGGAGAGGGCTCGTGAATCTATGCTCTTGTTATACAATTTACTTCTCCTTGATGCTATATGCTTTGTAGTTGCTCCATATGCTGGAGTTTAACTTAAAGTTAATAGACATTACATAGGGATCTAGGAGTAATAGTTTTTTGATTAGCATGGTGACTGATTTTGCCATACCCTAGTGGGTTTCTAATTATCTCAGTATGTATTGTGAAATGTTTGGCCATGTGGAGCTGCACAAAATCAATTCAAAATCATCTGAACTCAAAGTAGGAGCCAACAGAATTCAGCATTTGCCTGAGGTTAAGGGAAGGAGCATTAGAAAAATCAAACAATGCCTTCCCTCTTCATCACCCCCATATCCAATCAGTCACTGTATTTTGCCAAGTCCTCTTAGACAATATCACTTGCATCTGTTCCTTTCCATTTGCTATACTGCCATCCTCACTGCAGCCTCCTTTCAGCTCACCATTGGTTTACTTTGAAAGCCCCTTGAGTGTTCTGTCTGCTTGCTCCTGTCCATTTTTGGCTGTCCTATCATTCTTTTCAAAATGCAGCATGCTTTAATAAAAAAAAAATATCCTTAATGACTATCCCTTGTTTCTGGGAAAACAAAAACTCCTTTGCCATTAAATTAAATTGAACTCCTTTGGCACTTAACTTCCCATTTCAGCCTTTAGCTTTTGCTGTTCCCTCACAGGCACCCTTCTATTCAAACAGGTGTACTGACTAATACTTACCCATAGCTTGCAGTCTCCCTCCCACTGCTGCCATCCAGCTTTTGTTTTGATCTTGGCATCACCTTGAGGATATTCAATTTTATTACTTCTGCACTTGCTAGCTATGCTTCCTACCTAGTCCTCTTCTACTTTTATCTTTTTAAAGCCTTCTCAAGTCACTAAGCCTGAAGTAATCTCTCATTGAATTGTTTTAACAATTACACACTTGGTCATGAATCTTCAACTGCCTTATGCCTTATGTTTTCCTATGTTTTCATTATAGAAACAGTACAACATTAAAGAAACTCTTGAGAAATGGGGAAGGTGGAAGAAAGCAGAAGCTGAGCGAGAATCCCAAGTCCTTAAACTGAAAATCTGTATTTGCAAAAGCATAGGTCTTGTGTCTGGTATATCATCATTTATGAGTTTTGTGACCTTGAACTAACACTTAATATCTTGAAGTCTCAATTTTCCCATCTGGAAAATAGAAAAAAGTAATATTACTTCCCAAATTGCTGTGATTATTAAATGACATAATAAATTGGAAATTGAGGAGATAGATGAGCTATGCGCAGGGATCAGTAAATTTTCTAAGATTATTATTTTTGTTCCATTTCATATATATATATATATATATATATATATCCATTTTATAGAGCATGCTTTATTTAATTAAGTATGTTTATATATATATA
>NW_026000305.1:6992528-7010458 GCF_001458135.2 Marmota marmota marmota | reverse complement strand
ATATATATATATATATTTCGTTTTTCCTACCATCTTTAGACAGAATATTTTAAATAGCTTTGTATCAATTTGTGGTATGATGCAGAATACGTTGCTTAAGCATTCCCCTACTATTAGGCACTTGGGTTGCTTCTTGTATTTTGTTATTATAGACAATGTTTTGATGAGTATTTTATGCATAAAATTTTCCCTCCATTTGGATGATTTCCTTGGAATAATTTCCAGAAATGAGGATTTTAAGGAAAATAGTATACATATTTTTATGACTTTTAAGCTACCAATTATTTTCACACAGCAACAATTTTGTACACACTCTTATTCTGTGTATTATCCCCTAATTTTAAAGCTTATTATTATAAATAGTATCTCTATTTTTTCCTTCAATTATTGTAATAGGACATTTTTTCTCAGGTTGATTTATTATACTATCGTATTTTATAAATTGTCTCTCCATGTTCCCTTTTATCTATTAAGACCTTAATGTATTTACCTCAATTTATATGAGCTCTTTGCATAGGCTACAAACAATAGAACATTTGTCTTTTATTTTTGCTGCCATACTCTCTTGGTCCACTATTTACTTTTAAAATTTTTAAATTATCTGTAATGCCTTACAGAAGTTTTATATTTGTGTGAAACTTAGTATGTCAGTATTTTCCAATAGAATTGATTTTATTAGTTTTCAGCCTTAAAACTTATTCTACAATCTGCTACCTTTGACAGCTTCTCTATTGCTATGTTGCAATATTATTTTATTTAACTATTTTCAATCTAGATCATAAATGCTCTAAATTCAGCTGTTCTGTCTTATCCTGAAGGTAGAGTGGATAAAGGACTAACTTGTGAGTTTGATATCCTGTGATTGAGCCCATATAATTGCCATATAACTTCAAATATTTCCATTGATTTATTTCAGTTTCTATAAAAGACACCCCCACTCTACTTTTTCATAAGTTATTAGGAAAATGAGATGTGGTAATAAACATATAAAAGTTTTATCATCCCTAATGCCCCATTAAACAAACTGGTTATAATTTTTCATATGCTCAAAAGTGCCTACCACAGTGCTGCCATGACAAGTTCAAAGTAATGTTGAATTTAATTGGGACAATCACATATTAAGAAAAAGGTGAGAGAAGTCATTGTTTTAGGTGCTCATATTAGGTATGACTACTGACTATATGTTCTATGTATTCTAGTATAAAATAGATTGTAAAATATTTTACCCCACTGTAAGATCTGTGTCTTGTTTGATTTGGGGAACTTGATAACCTTGACTATGAATTTGTTAATAACTTTGAGCCAGGTAAGTTTGAATTTAGCTGTTGTTTGATCTTTAACCATGAACCAAATATAAAAATCCACTTTAAGGACATCTTGTAAATTGTATCTGTGTTACAAAGTGAAGAATAATCCATGCTTATGAAAATAAATTCTAAGTGAAAGGTAATCTGAAAATGAAGGTTTGAAGTAGTATTTAAGAACTCAAGAGGTCATTTTAGTTTCTATATTAGTCAGGGTTTTCTAGAGGAACAGGATCAATAGGAAGTATGATTATAAAAATGGAATTTATTAGATTGACTTACATGACCAGAAGCTGGATAGTCTACAATGGCCATCTGCAGGCTTCAGAACTGGAAGAACAAGTAGCTGTGCAGTCCAAGAAGCTTAAGCCTCGGAACAAGAGGGATCAATAATGCTACTCCAGTCCAAGGCCAAAGGCTTCTGGAAACTCCCTAAAGAATCAGTGACAGAGTCCACTTTGAAAGAGTGAAGGATCAAGAGTCTGATGTCCTCAGAGGATGGCAGTAGCAATCAAGAACACATTCAAGGAGAATTGAGCTTACATCTGCTGCTGCTCCCTTGTTCTTCCAACTTTATCCCATCCAAGCCACCATCCTATTGGATGGTGCTGCCCTTGCTTATAGAGGGTTCCCACTTCAATTTGCTATCCCACATGTCAATCATTCTTAGACACACTCTCATTGGCACACCCAGAAGCCTCTTAATCTTTGGCATCTCTTAATCCAATCAAGTTAACAACTCAAATTAACCATTACAGTTCTTTTGGTTTAGACCTGCTCTGTCCAACACAGAAACACTCAATTAAGTAACAGTGGTTAACAAAATTAAGAAATATAAAAGATGTGGATAGGTAATGAATTTCACAGAGAACGTGAACCTCAGATAGGATGTCTACCTTCATGCAAAAAGTAACTTGACACCACAAAGTATGTATCCATAACATACAGAACTTATTCACAAATCAAGATGAAAAAATTCAATTTCCTTATAACTTGCTGAAAAAAGAACATTCTCTCTCTCTCTCTCTGTCTCACACACACGCGCACACACACACACACACACACACCACATCCAATATTTCTTGTTACTTTATTTTTTTCTGAAAAAGTATATATGTATTATATATCTAAACATGGTAGGGGTAAGAAAAAATAATTGTGATCATATTTTTTGTGAACCTGAAATTCTGAGCCTAGTCTTTGAAAACATTTTAATGAATTCAATTTTAGATTCTGTGACAAGATTAGGGAAAAGATTAATTAAAATAAAATACAATATTTCTAAAGATAATTACAGCAAACATTTTTCTTCATAGTATCTTTTAAGGGTAATTGTCTTACCCCTACCATGTTTAGATATATAATACATATATACTTTTTCAGAAAAAATTTAAAGTAACAAGAAATATTGGATGTGGTGTGTGTGTGTGTGTGTGTGTGTGTGTGTGAGAGAGAGAGAGAGAGAGAGAGAGAGAGAGAGAATGTTCTTTTTTCAGCAAGTTATAAGGAAATTGAATTTTTTCATCTTGATTTGTGAATAAGTTCTGTATGTTATGGATACATACTTTGTGGTGTCAAGTTACTTTTTGCATGAAGGTAGACATCCTATCTGAGGTTCACGTTCTCTGCGAAATTCATTACCTATCCACATCTTTTATATTTCTTAATTTTGTTAACCACTGTTACTTAATTGAGTGTTTCTGTGTTGGACAGAGCAGGTCTAAACCAAAAGAACTGTAATGGTCAATTTGAGTTGTTAACTTGATTGGATTATGAATGTCAAATTAAATGGAAAGCTATATATAGAATAGCTGTATGTAGTATAGCTACTAATACAGAGTTATACATAAGGATCTTAGATTAAATTCTCTATTTTCTTCAATTATTAAATATTTTGTTAGTTTTTCAATGTCTTTGAGGAGTATTTTTCATTCACTTTACAATTTTCATACTCCTTATTCAATTGGCAAAGAAATTTATACTACACCTTCAATTCAATATTTGGCCTTAAAACTAGGCCTGTCTTGGAATATAAATAGAGTGAATTATGTAAATGCACCAACTGTGAAACAAATAGTGTTATGAAAGCAATAAACAGAATTCTTACCCATAATAATAAAAAAGAAGTGTAATTGGGATAGTAAGAGGATAGAAATTAATTTCGGCACACCTAAAGAAAACTATTAAACATAATTGAAATTGTTATGGTTTAGATATGAGGTATCCCCAAAAGCTCAATGCAAGAAGGTTCAGAGGTGAAATGATTGGGTTATGGCATCCTTAAACTAATGAGTGCATTGATCCTTTGATAGTAATTAATTTGGTGGTAACTGTAGGGTGTGACTAAAGGAGGTGGGTCACTGGGGGCATGCCTTTGGGATTTATATATTTTTTTTTCTGTGGTGACGGGAGCTGTAGCTCTCTGTGCTTCCTGGTGGCCATATCTTGAGCAACTTTTCTCCAGTACACTTTTCTTTTTTAATATTTTTATTAGTTTTTGATGAACCTAAATATTTTATTTACTTATCTACATGCAGTGCTAAGAATCGAACCCAGTGCCTTACACATGCTAGGCAAGCACTCTACCACTGAGCTACAAACTCAGCCTCTCCACTACATTCTTGTATCATAATGTTTTGCCATATCTTGAGCACAGAGCAATGTAGTTGGCCACCTATGTACTGAGGCCAAAATAAACTTTTCCTCCTCTAAAATTGTTCTTGTCAGGTTTTTTGGTCACCATGGTGAAAAAGCTGATTAAAACAGAAATGCAGAGTAAATCTCAAATTTTATTATTAACTTATGATTATCAAGTAGATACATTTTGTTTTCTTTTCAAAGAAAATAAAGTACATTCTTGACTGAAAGCTTTCTTTTTAAAAAATATTTTTTAGTTGTATATGGACAATACCTTTATTTTATTTATTTATTTTTATGTGGTGCTGAGGATCGAACCTAGTGCCCTGCACATATGAGGCAAGCCCTCTGCCACTGAACCACAATCCCAGCTTTTGACTCAAAGCTTTCAATTGAGCTGCTTCTTTAACCTGGATAACTCCCCCACTCTCACTTGCTCTGCTTAGCAAATACTTTTTTGTAATGTTTTAAATCAAATGGCATTTTCCCCATATAACTCCTGAATGTCTCTAGTTGGGATTAATTTTACCCGGTTCCCTCCTCTGTATTCACCTAATATGCTGTTCTCCTATTTTAGTATTTAGAAGCAGATTTTAGAGCTGAAAAAGACCTTAGAGATGGTATGGTCAAATCTAGTCCTCTAACTTTATAATTGAATCACATAGTGTTTTGGTCAGCTTTTTCACTGCTGTGACTAAAAGACCCAACAAGAACAACTGTAGAGGAGAAAAAGTTTATTTCGGGGCTCAGAGTTTTCAGAGATCTCAGTCTATAGGCACCTGGCTCCATTCCTTGGGGCTCGAGGTGAGGCTAAACATCATGGCAGACGAGAGTGGCAGAGGGAAGCAGCTCACATGATGATCAGGAAGCAGAGAGACATTTAATTTGCCAGATACAAAATATATACCTCAAAGGCTCTCAGAGACCTGCTTCATCCAGCCACACCCTATTCACCTTAAGACCCCACCCAGTTAATCCCATTGGGGGATTAATTCACTGATTGGGTTAAAACTACCATAAACCAATCATTTCCTCTTTAAATCTTCTTGCATTCTCTCACAGGTGAGTTTTTGGGGGACACCTCACATCCAAGTCAAAACATATAGTTAATTATTATTTCCCTTTATTATTAGAGTCAATTCTGAATATGTTCATCCTCCCCACTAGACTTGTAGTCCCCAAGTGTAGAATGTGTTCTGATTTCCTGCATAAAGTGTGTGCTCAAGAAATGCTTTATTAATAAATGTTACAAAATGAATAAATGATGGAATAATCTATGGCAAAATGGTGAAGTAAAGACAATTTTATTTTTTAATATCCCCTAAGTACTGTTACTCTTTTAATCATTGCCAACTCCTACTCCTTGACCTGAAACACTTTTGTCATGCTATTCCCTGATACACCTAAGTACTACATGGTGTTGACCTCAAGAATGTGAGAGTAGCCTTTTTGCATTTCTTAATGTAAAGTGTCTACCAGCTGCTGCCCATAGAGTTGACACAGCTTAATCAATTGATATTTTCTGGAGAGCATGTGAGGTGGGGTCTGAATTTCCTGGTCCCTGCTTTGTAGCATGACTATGTAGATGATCCATGGCAAATCAGAAAAACTGTGTATTTTTGTCTTGTATGATTTGGCTGCACTCAGATAAAGTTTCTTCTTTACCAGGCACAATGACCTTTACCCTTTTGCCATCCTGTTTCCCCCCCCCCCAAAAAAAAAAAACCTTTCTCGGCCATTGTTAATATTTGAATTAACAGTGAATTATTTAACATTAATACCTATTTCCCATGGTGCCTTATTGTTTATAAGTCCCTCAAAGGGCAGGTGGTTTTCCAGAAAATATTCAAAATAGCAGAAAGCAACCATTTATCATAAAAAGACATGCCAACATTGGCATATATGTATAGAAAATTGTAATATGTACTTGAAATAACAAAATTAAACGAAACCCTTTAGGGTTTAATGTCTTAGCATAGTCACTGAAAATCAGAGAAATTGGAAGAATGAGATGACAAAAGATCTCAATATCGTGAACAAAGTCTTGTTAAAATATCAATAATTCTCATATATATGTATACATATATATATGAAATATAATATTTTATTATTATCCAATATTGTTATAGTTGTCCCAGACCCTGTAAATTTCAACTGTGAACATGGATTGGCTTTATGTGATTAATTTGATAACTGCTGCTATGTTGAAGTACTGGAAGGAAAACATTGCTTAACATTAAAATTCCATCATAAATCTTCAAGTATATTTCTTCTTGAATTCAGCCTCTGTCTCAATCATCATATTATTTCATGTACATGAACTATAAAACCATAGAAAAATAGCTTACCTTCACTTTGAAACATTTCAAGGTCATAAATTTTAAGTAAGCAAAGCTTTCAAAACATCACAACTCAGGTCTATCGGTAGGGTGGAGGGCAAGATGAGGGAAAATCCAAGTTGATAAAAACTAATATAGTTATTAGGATTGATATCGTGGTGTGGGGAAAGCAGAGAATTTAGCCAGTAAACCATAGTTTTGGCTTCTTGTATTTTAAAATCTGAATATAACCTTTGACAAGTGACTTTATTTGCCCTACATGCTAACAGAGTTTCTTTCAACATCAAATAAGACAATGTGTATGAAAAATCTTTTAAGCTACACAGAACTATCCAATTTAAAGATTTAATTATCAGTAATATATTATCAAAATATTATTGAAATAAATTAAAGAAAAAATAAAAATCATATTTATGAATTAGAAGACTTAATATTGTTAAGAAGTCAATACTGTTTTCAAGAATCTACAGATTTCTATTAAGATCCAAACTGTATTTTTTTTAATAACTAATATGGTGATAGTAAAATTAGTATGGAAAAGCAATATACCCAGAATAGCTCTCTCAACAATCTTGACAATGAACACTTAGAAGATTCACATTATCCAATTTCAAAACTTACTGAAAAGTTGGGGTTAAAACTGGATGGTTTCTGGCAAAAGGATAGGCATATAGCTCAATCAAAGAGAATTTAGCGCCCAGGAAGAAACAGTTGTATTTATGGTAAACTGATGCCAAAAAATATTCTAAGGCCACTCAATGGGGAAATGATTAGTCTTTGCAACAAATAATTCTGGGACAACTATATATCCACATATAAAAGAATCAAGTTGGAACCTTCCCTCACATCATACACAAACATTAACTCAAGAGAATAAAACACTTTTTTGTAATCTAGGAGACAAAACTATAGAATTATTTGAATAAAACATAAGACTCGATTTTTTGAACTTAGGTTATGCAATTATTTCCTATATATGACACTAAACACATAAGTGATAAAAAGAAAAATTAAGTTCATCAAAGTTTAAAAAAAATCTTTTGAGGTGCAAAGAACACCATTAAGAAAGTTAAAAGACAATTTATGGAGTGGGAAGAATACTTGCAAAACCTATATGTCATATAAAATTATAACCAGAATATATAATGAACACATATCTTACCAATAAAATGACAGTCTTCAAAATTTGGAAAATGCTTTGGGTAGATATTTCTCTAAGGGAGATATATGAATAGACAAAAACATAGGAAAAGAATTTCAGTGTGATTAGTCGTCAAGTAAATGAAAATAAAAATCACATTGAGGTTCAATGCTCCATACCCCACAAAAAATCACATTGTGATACCACATAGCTTTCACTAATATAATGCCTCTAATCTAAAATACAGAGAATGGCAAGTGTTGGAGAGATTAGGTGAAATTGGAATCCTTATTAAAAACAGTTAAGTATATAAATTGGTACAACTGCTTTGTAAAGAGTTTGGTATGTCCTCAAAAAGTTAAGCACAGAGTCATCACACAGCCCAACAACTCTACTGTTAGGTATATACCAAAGAGAATTGAAAAAAAAAAACAGTTGTATTATGGTAAATACAAAAGCTTATACCTGAATATTCGTACCATCATTATTCGTACCAGACAAAGATTGGAACTAACAAAAATGTCATCAATTGAAGAATGGATAAATAAAATACGGTACATTCTGGTTGAATATCTTTACAAAGGAATATTATTCAGTCACAAAAACAGGTGAAGTACTGATTGATGCTACAATATGGATGAACATTTCATAGTAAGTGAAAATGGCCATTTATAAATGATCACATATTATGTATTGTAATGGTTAATTTGATTTATCAACTTGATTGGATTAAGAGATGGTTGATTAAGAGGCTTCTGGGCTTCAATGAAGGTGTGTCTAGGAATGATTGGCATATGGGCTAGCCAACTGAAATGGAGACTGTCCCTAAGTGTGGGCAACACTCTCCAATAGGATGGTGGCTTGGATGAAATAAAAGTTGGAAGAACAAGGAAGCAGCAGCAGATGCAAGCTCCATTCTTCTTGAACATGTTCTTGATTGCTGTGATCGTCTGAGGCTTTCAGACTATCATTTCTTCACTATTCCAAAGAGGATTCTCCTGAAGCCTTCACTCTCAGACTAGGGTAGCACTGCTGATTTCTCTTTTTCTGGGGATTCAGGCTCTTAGACTGCATAGTTACTGGTTCTTCCAGTTCTCCAGCCTGCAGATGGCCATTGTGGACTATCCAACTTCTGGTTGCATAAGCCAACCTAATAAGTCTCCCTTTTATAATCATACTTCCTGTTGATTCTGTTCCTCTAGAGAACCCTTACTAATAAATGTATGAAAAATTTTGTATTAAATATCAAAAATAGGCAAATTCATAGATAGAAAGTAGATTAATCATTGCTGGGGGCAGGGATGAAAGAGTGATGGGAATTGATTGGTGTGTAGTATGGACCTTCTTTTGGGATAGATGAAAATATTTTAGAATTATATAGTGATAATATCTGTATAGCCTTATGATAAGACTAAAAACCACTGAATTTTACCTTTTAAAACTGTAAAATCTAGCTGGTAGAGAGATGACTTGATTACAATTATACCATAAGCATCCATTGTTTATGGCAATGGGTGCAATGGTCCATGCCTGTAATCCCAACAACTCAGGAGGCTAAGCAGGAGAAGAGCAAGTTCAAAGCCAACCTCAGCAACTTAGAGAGGCACTAAGCAACTTAGTGAGACCCTCTATCTAAATAAAAAATAAATAAATAAAAGGGCTGGGGATATGGCTCAGTGCTTAAATGTCCCTGGGTTCGATCCCTAGTTCCAAAAAATAAAATAAAATAAAATAAAATAAAATAAAATATTGAAAATTATTGTATGTGAATTACATCTAAATATATACTTTAAAAGAATGCAGTGTCTTCTTTTTGAGAAGAGGCAGTGTGCAGCATCATGTGACTCAGATGACAAAGCTGATTCAGTAAGAACTAATCAAAGAAGAAGCTTTTATTACTGTGCCAGATATGGAAACAACTATGGTTCTGAATTGTTTCCTTCAGCCAGACCCTCCTTCACACTAGTAGGTGGATTTTAAGATAAGAAGAGGTGTTTGGAATTTAGAATTAGGATTATAAAGAATGTGGGAGTGAATTTATTTTCACTTCTTTTCTCTTGCCCCATCCACAACATCCTAAATAACTGAAGCCATGCATTTGCTAACAGTCCAGTCATGAGCATACCACCAGACTCAATTTACATGCCACATGAGATAATGAGCTTCATTTGTTTACAGTAGCATTTGTATTTGACCAAAATTTAAATAAGCATGGCTGTCCATTCATCTTAATCACTGAGCATAGCCCTGAATAACTTGTACTTATTTTTAGAAATCAAAATCTTGTTTGAGGGCTGGGGTTGTGGCTCAGTGGTAGAGTGTTTGCCCATCATGTGTGAGGCACTGGGTTCAATTCTCAGCACCACATATAAATCGACTACTAAACAATATTTTTAAAAAGTCATGTTTGAGTATTTGCTTCATTGATCATATTAGAAATAATTTACTAAGGCACTGAGATCAATTCCCAAGGAATGTAAACTCCAAAAATATTAGGTTGTCTACCAGAGGAACTAAATAGAAGAAGATAATATTCATTTGAATATATTGGCTGTATAGAGTGTCTCATAACTATAGAGACTTCATGTTCAGAAAAGTCAAGTCATCTATACAATATTTTTTACTATAATACAAAATACTGGTAAGATGCAATTTCCAGTTCTTTTTAAGTTAATGAACTAAAACTTGCAGAAGGAAAAAACTTGCAAAAACTCATCGGTAGAGAGATGACTTGGTTACAATTATACCATAAGCATCCATTGTTTATGGCAGCACCTACCAGACATATTCAGTACTCATCAAGTCAATTATCCATAATTTCAGATGATAAGGGTAAATAAAAATCAGTCATCTAATGAGGAAAAAGTTTTGTGGCCGTACATTACCAAGACTGGTTCCAATTATCTACATACTCCTCAATTCGCTACATTCCTTTGGGTAGACTTAGCCACAGGAGCATTGGAATACAAATATTATTCCTTGATTTGTTTCCAAAAGTAGCAATCAAATCACAGAATGGAAAGGACAGGAGACCAAGAAGAAACTGACTTTCTTTGTTGAGAATACAGTCAGTTTGCTCAGATAATGCATACTTACATCTGTGCCACCAATGGCATTTTCTCTATTTACATTTTGTGAGAAATTTCAGGTCAAATATACAAGACTCCATGAACTCATTGCCCAACTTTAAATACTATTTGTGCTTTACCATATTTGTTGAATTAATTTCCTAGCCATGAAAAGTTAAAAGCTGAATCATTTTTAAATTATTCCTAAAATACTGTTATTTCTCCCCTAAGTAGTTTGTATCTCCCAGAAGATAGAGAAGGATATTTGCTTGAAAACCATCATCATCATACATAAAAATATATCATTATCATTTAATATACAACTCCTATCCAAATATCCTTGATTACCTAAAAATATATTTTTACCATTTGTTTATTTGGATGAGGATGCAAACAGGTTTTTCCCATGTTGGAAATTATGCCATTTACATGTCTTTAAGTTTCTTTTAATCTAGAAGAGCCCTCTCTACCCACTGCTGCCACCAACCTAATTGTTTTCATCTATCACTATTTTAATCATATCTTTCAATTTGAAAATGTGAAGGGTCACTTTACATTGTTTTGGGAATTTGTCATTATTTCAGATTTATCTGAGACAAACATATATACATTTATTAATTCAACAAATATTTCTTGAGTACTCGTTNATATATATATATATATATATATATATATATATATATATATACACACACACACACACACACACACACACACACACACACATTTGTTTTCTGTTTTGAAGTTGGGTACAGGAGGTAGGTGGCAGCATTCTATGAAGGCGGTGAGAGGAAGTGACTTACATGGCTAAGGTTCTCGGAAATTTCAGAAATCTTGATGCTAATTTAGTGTGCAGTAAAGTGTACCTGAAATGTATCTTAAATCTGTCGTCTGGTTTGGTAATCTACTACTTAAAGATAGTGGTAGATAACAGGATGGAAGAAAATGCAATGTGTATAATCAAAGGAAAACAGGCATCTGCAAAAGGGCTGTGAAATTATGACAAACTTCAAAATTTTTTTACTTGTGCAAAGATATTACATTTGATTCGAAAGACTCGAATTCTGTAGTTTTAATTCCTGGGCATGCATATTTCTAATAAGTTTGGTGTTATTGCACTTTATATGTTTTCTACCTCATAGAAAATTTTGAATGTCACCAGTTTGAGTATGTTTACTGGCACAGAGCAATAATCATTTCACACAGCTTATTAAAAGTTTTAAAAAGGGAAATGGAGATACAATTAAGAGAGTATAGATTCATGTTGTTCTGTTGGGGAATTTCATATTTATTGTTCAGGAAACTAATGGAAAATGACGGTTATTTCCCAGTTTTGCCTACAGATCATTCTAAATAGGCAAAATATTTTAAAAAATTAACACAGCAGGTTGTGGTAGTGCACACCTGCAATCCCAGCAACTCAAAAGGCTGAGACAGGAAGATTGCAAGTTCAAAGCCAGCCTCAGCAACTTAGTGAGAACCTGATTATCTTAATGAGAATCTGTCTCAAAATTTAAAAAAAATGGCCTGGGGATATTGCTCAGTGGTTAAGCACCCTTGGGTTCAATCCCTGGAACCCCTAACCCCAATAAATAGATGAATCAGAATGAATTTTGCCCATCTATTTCTTTTCTCACCCCAATGAAATAAACTCAATGCTATTAAATAGAAATTTCATTCCAGTGTTTTCCTGAAATTTTAAGCTAAATTTCACATTATGTAAAATAACATTATGTTCTCAGAGTTCTTATGAATGCTTACACAGCACGGTATAGAAAAACCAAACAATTAGAACATTTTTATTTGGTCCACACTTACCATTCATATATTTTCGATAACCAAAGGTTTCTATTTCTAATGAACTATTTAATGTCTTCACATTTAGATTCATCAGTTGTCTTATAGAGATAATGATCATTAGATGAAATGTTTCTTGTATGTGGAAAATATGATACTTTGAAAAAAACTTATAAAATTATCAATAAACTTTGGTGAAAATGTTTTCTAAAAGATGAAAAGAATCAGTAAGAGAAAAATAATTTAATCATTTAGAACCTATGTACTCTATCATATAATTTTCTTTTAAATTTTTTTTGTTTTAATTAATTATACATGACAGTAGAATGCATTTATGCACTTTGATGTACATAAATGAGGTATAATTTCTCATTTTTCTGATTGTACAAATAGAATCACATCAATCATGCAGTCATATATGTACATAAGATAATAATGTCTGTTTCATTCTAGTATCCTTCCTATCCCCATATCCCCTCCCTTCACCTCCCTTCACTCCCCTCTACCTAATCTAAAGTAACTCTATTCTTCTCTAGTGCCACCATCCTTATTGTGAATTAGCATCCATATATCAGAGAAAACTTTGGCCTTTAGGTTTTGGGGATTGGCTTATTTTGCTTAGCATAATATTCTCTAACTCATCCATTTACCAACAAATGCAATAGTTTCATTCTTCTTTAAAGCTGAATAATATTACATTGAATACATTGCTGGTGGGACTGTAAATTGGTGCAACCACTATGGAAAGCGGTATGGAGATGCCTCAGAAAACTCGGAATGGAACCACCATTTGACCCAGCTATCCCACTCCTTGGTTTATACACAAATGACTTAAAATCAGCATGCTACAGTGACATAGCCACATCAATGTTTATAGCAGCTCAATTCACAATAACTAAACTATGGAACCAACCTAGGTTCCCTTCAATAGATGAATGTATAAAGAAAAAGTGGCATTATAAATTTTTCATAAACTGAGGCATTTATATATTTCTTACATCTTTGTTAATAAGTGTAATATATTTACCTCCATCATTTTCACAATGGCTTGCACATATTCTGTAATCTTAAGCAAATAATTAGACTCCAAGTCTCATCCAATGCCTTTGATTTTAGCATTAATCTCTGAGCTGTGAATATTTAAAATCTGCATTCCTAAAAATTCTCACTTTTTTCCAAATGTATATGGAAGTAAGACAAAGTTAGAAAGCATCAACTGAATTCCAGTGAACACTATAATCCATACTAAAATTAAGGTAGCACTACACATTCAAGTTTTGCCAAGTATTAAAATTAAACTGGGACATTCAGAATTAAAACTCTTACCTTAATAAAATCATGAAAAGAAGTAACTATTGAAGTATCTGGTTTTGTGATTCTTTTTTTCTTTCACCCTTCCTCAATCTTTAAAAAATATAAGGTCAATGGGGCAAAGATATATGGGAGAGATAAATAGAGTGAAATATGTATATGTGTGGATGGAATTGGTGGTAGTGGAAAGCTAGAAACTAGTAGGTTTCAATAGACCTTCAAACATGGCATAATGATAGATTTATAGAAGCCATGTTACAGTGTGCATGTTAAAGTACAATTTGTTCTGATCGATCAATCTTTCTTTTTTTTCCTTCCTTCCTTTCTTCCCTCTCTCCCTCTTTCTTTCCTTCCTTCCTTCCTGGAAATGGAGATATAATCCAGAGGTGTTATATCATTGAGCAATACCCCAAACAATTTTTTAATTTTACTTTTTATTTTGAGACAAGTTTTCACTAAGTGGCTGGGCCTGGCCTCAAACATGTAATTCTCCTGTCTCAGCTTCTGAAATTGCTGTGATTACAGGCATGCACCATTACACCTGACACTCAGCACTTTAAATACTGCCCTAAAATAAGATATCACTGAATGATAATTTAAAAAATCACTTATCAGTCATGCCTAAGGCTAATAATAAAAATGTACCAATGTCTGTGATAAGTTTAATCTTATCCAAAACGTTGTTTCATTCACTCACAGATTTTTAAATATTAAAAAATTCTGTTTCTACATATCTCTCTGCACAAAAAGGAACAACTTTAAGATAAACCACATTATCAAATGTTAATTACAATATATGATTTTGATTTATCAAAACTTTTCAAGCATGCCATTCATCTTTCTTACTCTTATCCAAACTGGTTTTTCTAAGAGCTGTGTAAAGCTTATTGAGATGAGCACCTATGTCTTTCCATTAGCTGTTTATAGATTTTAATTTTTGCTTTATAAACTCTATATGGCTATTCAGTTTCCTTCCTCCTCCACCACTGTAATGAAAAAAAAAGTGTTAATTGAATTCATCAGATGAGTTTAACTTAAGTTGACAGATATAAAAGCTTTCAGGAATTGGGGGGGTAAAGGTGGCACTGAGAATATTAACAATTACTGATTACCATAATTGAATAGGACAGTCTGGGAGAAAATGTTTCCAATATATTAACAATATAGTAATAATATATTTTCCTTTCTAAAATGTAGTGAGGTGACTAGGTAGGCTTCTTGTTTTTGTTATTGTTGCAGTTAGCTGGTCTTGCATGATACTTGGCAGGTAACTCACATAACTCATAGTTGAATGGATCTGGCAGGGGTATGAAGATGTGATCCAAGAGAGATTTGGGGATGGACAGTCAATCAGTAATGGGAGGTGACTGATTGACTAACTGACTGATTGAATGATTAAACATTTAAATAAATAAATATATAAAAGATCAAATAAATAATAATCAAAAGGTTGGAGATAAAAAAAAAGAGGATGATTGAAAATGATTTTAAGATAGTATTTAAATTTAAATTGTCTATCATTTTGTAATTTCTAATTCATTTTAGTTCTCAGCTTTCTTATTTTTTAAAAATGAAGAGGATGAATCATTTCTAAAGATGCCTGCAGCTATAAAACATTGATGATTCAGTTTTAGATTTGGGGCAGAGGTTCAGAGCAGTGGTTTTAAATCAGAGGTTATTCATGGGGACATTTGACAATGTGTGAGATGTTTTTATTGTCAAAACTGAAAGAATAGTTGTCACTGATATCTAGTGGGTGGATGTCAGAGATGCTGCTGAATATTCTGCAATGCATGGGACAGCCACCTACAGAAAACCATGATCCAAACCCAAATGCCAAGGTGGAGAATCCTGTCTTAGTGGACATTAACAAATGAATACCTTTAACTTCTGCTTTCCCCCACTATAATATATCTAGATTAGAGGGTGATAGGACACCTACAGCTAAGTCCATAGTCCAGTGGCTTAATGATCTCCTAGGTCATTTAACTGGTGTTTACCAAGTCAGAAATCTTAGCTCCTTAAAAATCTGGTTCCTGGTAAATCAGACCTATTAATGGCATTTAATGTTTCAAAGCAAAATACATGCAAATAAGTGCATTTCCTTTACAGAAATATCCTGAACATTTTTAAAGAGCCCTGAACCATTTCAGCAAATATTTCACCAAATCAAGTAGAGAAGCAGTTTTCCCTGTCATTCTTTACTATTTTCTTCCTTCTTGCCTGGAACTCACATTTCTTCTTTTCCTACTTATCTTAAAACATTGACTTTTACCATCTTCCTTCCCTCTCACTCTTCAAAGAGAGGCATCACTTTCTGTCCAGTAATTGAGATTTTGTATATTAAAAAAAATCAGAAAACAAGGACATGGAGACTAAAAATCTGACTGTTACAGCCTATTTTGAATGTCTGCCTACCTCATTATAGCATGTCATCAATTTATTCAAATCTTTGCTTGATTTTACTTTTGTAGTATGGGACAGCAATTCACTGGGCTTGCCTTGGAATGTAAGGGATGTTTTTGCTGCATTAGAAACTAATTATATCCCTGGTTAAATGATGGTGATGAGAGAGATTGGTGAAGGACTCCTATTTATCTTGGTATCCCTTCAGCACTTATTCAAATATTTTGCATGTGAAAGGAATAAAAATGTATTGAATCAAACTTTCTTGTTTGAGAAGTTCAGTCATAGCATATCTCCAAAGAACTCTTAATCTAGTTGGGGACTGAAGTGGAAAGTGAAAATATGCTACCATAACATACCAGTTACAAGACTAGTGGTATATATAATAAATGCCATGAATGTCCAAGGCAGAAATGGTAAGTTCTACCTGGAAAGAGAAACATTAGGTACATTTCATGGAAGAAGTCATCAGATAACTGAACAACACTCATATTTGAATATCCCTCATCAGAAATTTTAGAATATTATTGCTGAAGAGTATCTTAGTCCAATCTCTTATTTTAATTGTTATTCTTTTTCAAAATATTTTACTTATCTTTAGAGCTATTTCAAGCCCCACAGTATATGAATATAGTACTTCTTGGAAAAGACTAGGCTGATAAGAATCATCACAAATTTGCTCCCATTTTCTCTTAAATATTTTCAACAATTTGGCCATCTTTCAATTGTTAATGTCAAGCCCTCATTAGAGTATAATTTATACATCTCTGAGGGTCTAGCTGCTGAAACTGCTGAAATATTGGACATCTGGAACCCATACAGGGTCCCCAAATAGCAGAAATTGCTGTCGTCTTTTACATATAAGTAAACTATACTGGTCTTGATATCAGGATAGCAGCAGCAATTCATGGGCAATAAGGTGATGATATGAACTAAACTCTACAAACTCTAACAAAGCACTTAAGAATGATTATAGTTTAAATTACTAAATATTTTGAGAACATCTACTGGCTATATATTAGATGGAAATTTGTCAAAATGATAACAACATGAGTACTAATTTTATTTCATATAATGGTATTAATTAAAACCCTCAAAGATGTCAACAAGATTGTGGTTCTATTATACATGTAACCTTGGAAATGTACCCCTTGTTATTGGAAATCCTAAAAATCCCAGCCTTTATGAGTGATTATTTTATATGCATTTTAAAAATGTATTAGACTATGTGCAGAGGCTTTTTTTCTACATTAACATTCACAAATTTAACTCTAAAATTACATTGGTTTGTAATATAAAATTCTTGGGTTTTTCTTAAAACTAATCTATTTTATTACTTTTAATTATATGGAATTTGAGATTTTACTACTAGAATGAACCACAACAATAATCTGCCCCTGGCTTCTCCATTCAAGTAGGTAAGTTTGGGCAAAAAGGATTCAGTTCTGAGTCTTCTTGAGGATTTAGTTATAGATCATTAAGAATGATTAGTGGAAACAAGAACATTAACTATACATGAAGGAACTTTAGATGTACCTTGGTACCATAGATACTTGCCTTTCTTAATGGATTTATGATATACATACAATTATCATTCCCTTATTTACAAGAGGAAAATATGAGTGCAGAGGTTAAGTACCAAATGCAAAATCACACAACTCAAGACTCAGAATTCAAACCTAGATCTGTCTCCAAAGTTTATTTGAATACACTAGATCTTAGTTTTGCTTCTTTGTCCTTAATAATCAAATGGTTTTTTTCTGAATGCTAGAATAGGAGCAAGAATAATTACAAAACTGATTTGTTTTAAATAAGCATTTCATAAGTTCATTTTCAGCAACCAGAGCCATTAAGAAGAAGAAATGTTCTTTCTTTTTCTTTTTTTTTTTCATACCAGGGATTGAACCCAGGGGTGCTTAACTCACTG
>NW_026000305.1:6908022-6992503 GCF_001458135.2 Marmota marmota marmota | reverse complement strand
CCCCCCCCCCCCCCCCTTTAATTTGAGACAGGGTCTCAGAAAGTTGCTTAGGCCTTGCAAAGTTGCTTAGGCTGGCCTCAAATTTGTGATTCTCCTGCTTCAGCCCTGCGAGGCACTGGGAGTACAAGTGTGCACAACCATGCCTGGCTAGAAGAAATGTTCTCCGAGAATCTTTTAGTCTCAGTTTGAATCTATAGAGATTTTACTGGAGTAACTCCTTATGATACTTCTAATCTAATAATATAAAATAGTGTTTAATTAGCTCCCATATGGTAATTTCCATTTCCATCTACTTTAGTCGGGTTTTCTTTACAATGATACCTTTTAGAGAGAATGGGTTAATGTTGGTTCATGGTTTCATAAGTTCCACTCCATGGCAGTTGTTCTGTTGCTTTTAGGCTTATGATAAGAACAAATGGCAGTGCAAAATTTCTTACCTCATGGCCAGGAAGTGAATCAGGGAAAGAGGAAGGAACCAGGGTCTCACAATCCCCATCAAAGGCAACCCCCCCCGACCTAAAATTCTCCAACTAGAACCCACCTTTTAAAGTTTCCAGAACCTCCCAAAAGCAGTTGCCTGGGGACTAGGCCTCCAAAACATGTATCTTTGGGGGACCTTTAAGATCCAAACCATAACATCATCGTTCTTGTACTGGTCCACATTGTATTGCCTCTGGGCATTTGCACTAGGCTTTAATTTTTCTTGTTTACTTTATAAAACACTAACATGTTTTATCTTCTCTAGAGATCTTATTTTACTATTTCATTTCTTTGCCCCAAATTCTTTAATGCTTTCCCAGTATCTAGTAGGTAAAGTATGTCATCAATTGCTCACAAATATTTGGCTCTCACTCATTCCAATTTTACTGACCCCTATTTTTCAATATGAGTTCTTCAGTTCAGTGAGACTGACATATTGTCTGTCATGAAAATGTCCATTTTCTTCTGGAACTTATAGTTAACTGAAATGCTCATTTCCTTCCTTTCTGTCAAACCACATAATGTGCTGTTTAATCTCCGTGTTCCACCTCATCTCTGAAATCCAATAGCATTTACTATCTGTTCAGTGCACTTCAAGATACATCTAGTTTGTATGGGGACTTAAACTTCCTTGCCTGTCTGTTTGTTTTCCCCGGCTAGGCAAAAGCTTCACCCACTCAGAGATCATGGCACATTTCTTTATATTTATTTCCCAAAGCATAGTTGCCTTGGACATAGTTGACAAAAGTCTTAATATTTTTAAATGTGCTAACCTGGAGGTGATAATAAAATAGACCAACACACTTAAAAAGGCATAGAGCACACAGTTATTCCCTTTATAAAGTTGAGAAGATAGTTCTGGAAAGTAACTGTTTGCTCTGGCTTCCTATATACAATGCACCCTGTATATATTGTAATGATTCCAATTTTGGCTTAAGCTATAAAAGTGATATAAGAAGAAGAACATCAATGTGTCAGTTTATAACTTTTAACCTCTTAAATCCTTCAAGTGAATGAGATAAAGGTTTTAAATATTTTTTTTTTCATCTCTCTGTAGGAACCCCCAAATCTTTGGTTCTTGCTCCCTACAACCCTTACAAAAAGAATTGCTGTAGCTTCCATAGTGAGCTGGCTAAAATGTAAAATAAATGTCCAAATTTGGTTCCAACTTCTTTTACCTAAAGTTGAAAAACATTTGCTTGAGTTTTGGCTTGTATAATATTTCAAATGGAACATATTTCACTTGGGAAATATCTGCTTTTAAGGTTGTTGAAACATTTTTCCATTTTGAATTTGTTTTGCTTGGTTGTCATTTCTTCCCCCCTTTTTTTCTTTTATTAATACTCTCTCTCTTTGAGAAATTGCAGCAAATGGTTTAGAGACTTAAAGGTAATGTCCCATGAATTTATGAAAAGGCTGATTTGTTTATATCTGTTTTACTGAAAATTGTTCATATTTCTATAGACATGCAAGTTTTGGTTCATTCTGTGTGTGGAGAAGAGTGGGGAAAGAGCAGTGGGGGAAAAGAGAGAGAGAGAAAGAGAGAGGCCCTAAAATTATTATTTATTGTTTATTGAAGTTTAATTATTTAAAATATTTTAAAAAGAAATTTCATAAATAAAAAATCTGCACTGCATGAAAAAGTGAAAAGAAAATGTCTTGCACATATCAATTTCCTTCAGACATGCAGTTTTACAGAAGGTGTTCCTGTCTACCCTGAAATACCTGCCTGTTAAAGTGACAGTTGCATGCGTGTTCTCGTTAGCTTTTTTCTTCATCCAACAAATCAAGGGAACTAAACTGTTTCAGAAAACAACGAAATCATTTTCTTAGCTCCAAATTCAGGGAAGAATATGGAATGACTTAATATTTAGCCAACTCTAATGTTCAGTGAAACTGTGTTTTACAAAATAAACACACCAGTGGTGAAATAAATCACCTTTTCAAACAGTTTAAAAACAACTATAATTTTTTTTTTTTTAATCAAAGACCTTTTATAAATTTAGTCTTGTATTTGGTCTCCACGTGCCCCCTTGTGGTAAAACATAGGAGACATACAGAAAGTTCTTGAAAATTGAAAAGGTTACTTTTTAGCATATTTAAGTCTAAACTAATCTTTTAAAATTTATTCAGGTATTTTTGTAAATAGATAATAACCTTGTTGAAATGTATGCCATAATAAGAAATCCTAGGCATGGGAAAGGCAGCGGAGCACAACAGACACTAGTATGGCAATATGTAAATCAATGGATGTGTAACTGATGTGATTCTGCAATCTGTGTATGGGGTGAAGGTGGGAGTTCATAACCCACTTGAATCAAAGTGTGGAATATAATATGTCAAGAAATTTGTAATGTTTTGAACAACCAACAATAAAAAATAAAAAAAAATAAAAAAAAGAAATCCTAGGCTTTTCATATGGAAATAAACTCATATTTTCTTATCATTTTAAGGAAAAATGTTTACAGCAGTAGTAGAATCAATTGTGGTATGAAAGTTGAGAGACACTAACTTAATAAGACAAATTGATATTCTCTTGTGTGCATCTCTTATAAATTAAGTTTGAAATAATTACAAAATATATAATGAGTTCCCAATGCATAGCCAAAAAAATAGCTACATTTACTAAAATTAAATCTTAATGCCAAGCTTGTTCTAAGGGTTGCAGTAAAGACCACTTAGGGAAATCTGTACAAATAGCATTAATGGAGCAGTTTCTGATTCTAGGAAGAGAAGCTGGACACATGGGTATAATAAATTCATAAGTACAATGTTAGTTATTCAAACAAAGGGCACCTGTATCCTGAAAATAGATATTGATTAGTTATCACTGGCTGTACAGACTGTTCTGCATCAAGACATATGTAAAAATAAAGAGAAACAGAAATCATATCCCTGCCAAACCACAAGTTTTGTGATGATCTCAAATGCACACAATAGTATAGAGTATACAGTATTGTGACATCTAAATATGTGGATTTGCATGGTCAGTGGCTTCCTAGGTTAGGGTTACCAAACTTAGTAAATAATATCATTTGTAAGTAATAATAATAATAATAATAATAATAATAATAATAATCCCAGTTAAGTTGGAATTTCAGATAAATAATTAATGATTTAGTAAACTATTTCTCATGAATATATGTTTCAAATGCTAGTCTTCAATGACATTTTCAACAATCTGTGGAAAACACACTTTGGATAATGCATTTTTCATAAAACTAGATTCATTCTGTATTTCATTTCTAAGATTATGTCTACTCCACATCTTCAGTGTTCACATTAAAAACTACATACTTTCTTTTATGAAATAATGGTGGCACTAGACAGTATGTTTTGTTGTTTATTAATTGCCAAAATTAACATTGAAACATGTTATTATGCAGTTTAAAAGGATTTTCTTTATATATGTTCTATGGTTGTTACACAGTGAGTATGTATTTAGATACCCTCAACATATGTTGAGGGAATATGTATTTAGATGCCCTCAACATATGTTGAGGGCATATGTATTTAGATGCCCTCAACATATGTTGAGGGCATATTTAGATGCCCTCAACATAGGATGGTTCAACATAGGTTTTTTTTTTTTTTACCTTATAATTGTGTGAAATTAATAATATTCAATAGAACTATATTTCAAATTTTGAATTTTTCTAGGACACACACACACTTGCCTGCACATGTGCACACACATTTGTCTTTTCATTGTTATTTAGTATTCTATTATATAAATATAGTTACTTAGTCTATGGTTGATTAGATTTTTTTAATAAAATTTTTGGTATTAAAAACAGTGTTGACATCAGCATTCTTATACATTTGTCCTTATATGCTGTGCATTCACATAAAATACATACCCAAAGTATAAATTGTAGGATTTTAATTTCTGCACATTTTCAAATTTATTTCACACTATCAAATTGCTTACCAAACTAGCTGTGTGTGTGTGTGTGTGTGTGTATATATATATAAATTTTTTTGGTTGTAACTGGATACAATATCTTTATTTTTTTTTTAATATTGTGCTGAGGATTGAACCCAGGGCCTCCCACATGCTAGGCGAGCATTCTACCACTGAGCCACAATCCTAGCCCTGGCTGTATATATTTTTAACTTCACTAACCATGTATAAAAATGTTCTTTTCCCCTTATGCTCACATATTTGATGTCCTCTAATTTTTTAAGTACTGCTAATCTGATACAGCCCCTCTTTTTGACAGTTTGTTAATCCTCATTAGTATCATTCATGGCCTTTTTATGTTCTGGACTTTCCTGCCATTCCATGTAATCCTGCCACTCTTTCCTGAAATCCATGCTACAGTGATGAAACTGGGCCTTCCTTCTCTGGCTAAAGTCCCAGGCTCTAGGCTTTATCAACCAGAGATTTTAAATCCATGATGTCACATTCCCTCAGGCTTCCATTAGATGATAATGAAAAAAAAACAGATTAGTTAATTTCACTGAAGAAGCATTGAATGAGCAATGATTTAATGAGCTACCTTTTTGTTTGCTTTTGTATTTGAATAGTTTTTGTCAAATCTCAACTCTATAGAGATAATGATCAGGGTGATCATGAAGGGTGGGTATGATTAAACAGAAGGCCCTTCAGGATAACACCAGTCATACAGCTAATGTTCTTTGGTTATTTAGCAAACTTGGAGATTAGAAGGTTCTGGTTAAATTAATTCCTGTTTGGGTTAATTGAAAATTAACTAAAATGTTTTACTACTTAAAATTTAGAAAAAAATGTATGCGCATGTTTTTTGCCTCATTAAAAGTAGACTGATGGCTGTGGTTGAATTTTTGTTGACTGAGTGTTTTTTAAGACCTTGGAGTCAACCTTCTGATCATAAGTTTCTGTTTATCATAACCAAACTTGGCAATGAAATTAGAAGCAAGTATGTCAATTCTGCTGCAAAGCAAGTCTAGGAAACAATCTGAAAACTACTCTTTCCTTTTGTCATAACTTAATCATTGTTTTAAGTTGTGTTATTTTTATGTTTTTCTCAATTACAATTTTGCTATACCTGTAATTGTGTTGTTTTCTTATTATAACTTTATTTTTCATGTCTGACTTTAAGACAGTTTATCTTAATAGTGATTTTATGACTATGCATATTTGATTTTACAAATTTTACACCTAACTGTTAAACATGCCCGTGACAAAGCCATAGACACATCATGTACATTGCCTACAAAACACAGTCTGGACTTTGCCATAGAGTATCATCTTTATGTGTGCCTAAAATAATTTTTTTTGTGGGGGCACATACTAAATGCTTAACAAATTTGATTGAAAATTTAAATGAATGATTGACTAGGCTCTCTTTGAAATTGCAACTTAGTATTTCCCTCTGGAAATCTATAAAATCACTGTTTACTTTTAAAAGGAACATAATGACTCTCTAACCAGATGTTGATGGAAGGACTATTTGAGCAACATTACTCTACAGCTCCTCATTTGATTGTGGCTTCCACAGAGGATAAAAAGAAAATATTCCTCCAAAAGCAGTGCACGTTTATCAGATGAAATAACATAAAGAGCCAGAAGTCTGGTTTCTCCTCTGAGCAATTATGGAATGTGCTTGGAAGAAATGATTATGAATTTAGCTGAATGGGGCTTAGTCTCCCAAAGCCAAAGTTCCAGACTGAATCTGTTGAGAAGCAGAAAAAAAGCAGCTTTTAATACATAGTGGCTGCATTAATATTGTCCACATAATTACCTGTCACCTGAGGGCAATTTATTCGGAAAAAACTTATTTATTACTGAAACTGTTGTCCTTACTTGTGTTTCACCCTATTGGTATATAAAGATTGACTAGTTACTGTTGACTTTTTCTTTCTGGAACTAAACACAGGGAGACTATATGTTAATTTTTCTTATTTGCTGTGGTTCTTAGAAAACTATTGAAGAGAAATACACAAGTCTTCAAAGCAACAGAAGCTTTATTTAGTTATCATGTGAAGAAATGCAACAGTTTGGGGCACTTGGTGTTGTAACAACTTGAAAATGGTGAAAATGTTAAAATGCTGATCTTTCTCCCTTCCCCCTCTTTTTAAGTGTCCCCTGCTAGCTGCATTCTTTAGTCACTAATTCATGCAGTATGGTTTGCAGAGAACTTTAAAGCAATATTTTCCCTGCTGCTATTCCTTACATTTTCATTTGTGGCCTAAATGATCTATGTAGGAAATATTTACTTTGAGGCTTTGGTTTGGCTCAAAAAATGCCAAGTGATCAAACCCAGGCAATGTGTCCATTGATCTCAGCAATGGAATCTTTGAGTTTAGAATAACGTACAGGCAAGTTGTTCCAAAAAGATCCAAACTATGTTTGCAGATATAATGTCTCTAATGTTCTCTCATGTCTAAGAGACAGGTAGAAAGTTGAATTATCTTTGAATTTTACTTTTTGTCTCTAGTGTTTTCTGAAATAACATAAAAATAAAATACATGGATTATTTTTGATGATTCTAGATATTTTTTTTTTCTCCACTTTACCCCATCTTTATTTCCAGATTTCTTCCTACTTTGCATTTAAATTGCCTTTTGTGAAATACTTGTGGATTTGAGAGTTTATGTCTGTATTCTGGGTAGCCCCAATCTCTCACAGTAGGAGGGGAGTTTCTTGACCTCTAAATACCTGTAAAACATGGGAAAGGAGTTTTGGATATGTAAGAGTACTTCCTTTTTTTTTTTTTAGTACCAAGGATTGAACTCAGGGGCACTCAATCCCTGAGCCACATCTGCAGCCTTATTTTGTATTTTATTTAGAGACAGGGTCTCACTGAGTTGCTTACCACCTTGCTTTTGTGGAGGCTAGCTTTGAACTCACAATCCTCCTGCCTCAGCCTCCCCAGAAGCTGTGGAAATTATAGGAATGCACACTGCGCCCTGCTAAGAGCACTTTCTTTTTATTTAGTCATTTCCCTGTAGCTTTGAAACTACTCAATAAGTATCCTTCTATAATACAGGCTCTTCCAACATAACTGATAAATGAGCTATATGATGATTTTGTATACTCCATGCTAAAATAATCATCCATATCTTTCTGTCTTTTTTTTGGAATAATGCACAAAATATCAAGTAACTGGAGCACACATGTAAGGAACAATATAAAAAGCAAAGTAAACCTTTTCTGTAGGATTCTTATTTTTATGAATACAAAGTAGACTACAAAGATAATTTTTGAAGTTATAGGTATGAATTTAAAATGGTTGAATCAGATTTCAAATAAGCTTGGTTTGTTTGCTTATTTCTGTTGTGCAAACTCTCACTATGAATTACTTACTGATGGGAAATCACTGAAGAGAGAGTTGGCAAGGCCCACTAAATGGGTTCTCTTTAACCTGTAGAAACTTGTTCTAGCATCCCACTGGTAATTGTCACTTTATGTTATTCTCCTTTAAGATACTGTTATAGGGCTGGGGTTGTGGCTCAGTGGTAGAGCACTTGCCTAGCATGTACAAGACACTGGGTTCAACCTTTGACACCACATAAAAATGAATAAATAAAATAAAGGTATAAAAATGATGTATCTGTTTAAAAAAAGATCTTGTTACAGAAGGGAATCTTAAAAAATATAATTATTTAAAGAAAATAATAATTTGCTAGTAGTGTGAGAATTACAGTGAGAGGCATTTTTGGTAAGATCAATGAGGTACTTCTTGGTACTCCTTGAATCATAGTATGTTGACTAACTCTAGTTTAGCCTACCAGTAATAGTAATCCTCTACAATGTGGCATGAACTATTGTTTGGATATGGGTTGGGTGTCCCCCAAAGGTGTTTGTTTTGGGAGTGTTGGTACTAGGAGATGGTATGGAACCTTTAAGTGGTGGAGCATAATGGGAAGTTCTCAGGTCTTACTGAGGGTATTGCCCCCTTGAAAGAGTTTAAAATAGTTCTTATGAGAGGCTTAGTAGTTCTTAGGGAGAAAGAAAGTTGCTACAAAAGCCTGAGCCTAGCTCCACCCACTCTCTTTTTGATTCTTTGTTTGGGAGTTTGAAAAGTGACTATTTGCTCCTACAAGTACTCCCACCATGATATGATGCTAGGTGTTACCCTTATCAGAGGCCCAACTAAAGAGGCTGCCCAATCATGGACCCCAAAATGTTGAGCTAAATAAATCTCTTTTCTTCATTAAGTAGCTTGCTTCAGATATTTCATTATGGCAACAATCATGTGAGGACTACTGATTTGCCATGGAAGATTTATAAATTAATGGCTATAAATACCTATATTTTTTGGCATGTGTTATAATTCTTTTCTTAATGATTGAGTTAGTTGTTTTCTGAGTTTAGATTCATATAACTATAGAAAGAGGAAAATAATTAACAATGTTAAATTAGAGAAACTTAAGTTCATCTTGTTAAAGTAAGCATTGAGTTCATGAACTTGTTTTCACATTATTTCCTTCTCTGCCTGCAAGTTCAATTACTGCCACATCTAATTTCTCTAAGGCTTAACTGCCTCATTACCTCTTGTTGATATATTCTCACACTCCTACTGCCTTCTTTGTCTTCATATGTCAAAATATGCAATAAGAAATGGAAGTCCCATGAGTCTGAATCAGAGGCCAAAACCCTAATGGAGAGGTCCAGCAGACATCAGGATACTGGAATTTTCCAGAGTAGCTCTCAAGTCAAACATGATTTAGAAATTGGATTCTGTACTGACTCAGTGGCCTGGCTTGCTGTAAAAGCCACATAAAAAGAGGAACAAAAAATGTAAGCAGAGAACAGGGGCTTGGTATGCACTGACCACCATGTATATGTTAATTAAAATGATATAAATTCCAGAAGACTACTTCATAAAGGCCCTGTTAAAATATTGTCAGTATCTAATATAGAGAAAGTACTAGGCCTAATAGAGGGTTCAAGGACAGAAAGATTTGCTGAAAAAAATGAAAGAAAGAAAACAATTTTCTCTTTCCTCTGTACTTTCCAGAATTCTTAATCCTCAGACTGCACGTGTATAAATCCCAGGGTTGACTTCAGAAACATGTGTAACATGAAGATAGCTACACAGTATTTTGGAGTTTTTCAGGAAATGGTAAAAAAAAAATAAAATACAATCCTGCTAAGATTAGCTTTTGGCAAAATAGCGAAGTAGAAATTTTAACTTCAGTAGTTCATCATTTTTTCACATATTCCTCTTTCCTATTTTTGGTACCCTATCTTATTCTATACCATGGTTTTTCAGTGATGCTTCTCCCTCCAATGAGGAGATATTATCACAGAGTTTTAACATGCTGAAATCATCTTGATCCATTCTGGGGAGTCTCACCTCTACTCCTCATGAAATATGGTAGTCCTATTATGTGTTTCTCTAACTATAGTTCTCTTGGCACAGCCAATTCTATAGACATGAGAAAATTATGAGAGAGGCATTGGCACCAAAATAATCCTTTGTTTTTACTTTTTATTGTAAAACAAAGATGACATAAAATTGATCATTTTAGCCACTTTAAAGTGTACAAGACTGTGGAATTAGATATGTTAACAATGTAATGCAACTATCATTGCTATCTATTTTGAGAAATTTTATCACCTTTATAACCTTTAAACATTCACTCCCATTTCACTATTTCTACAGTCCATATATCCACTAATCCTTCCACATCTATGGATTTTCACTCATATAAATAAAATCATACAATATGTAATCTTTAATTTCTGGCTTCTTTCACTTTATCTTTGTTTTTCATGGAAAAACATATTCTATTGTATAACTTATAGCACATTTTTATCCATACATCACTTGGCAGATGTTTGAATTTTCCTTATTTTACTTTGGCTATTGTGTATAATGCTACTATGAACATTCTTTGTACAAGCTTTTATTTGAACATCTATTTTCCATTCTTTTGAGCATACCTATGTGTAGAATCTTTAGATAATATTATATTTCTGTTTTCAGAACTGTTGATGAATTGCCAATATGTTTTTCATCATGTTAAATACCCATCAATAAAATATGAGTGTTTCAATTTCTTTACATCATCACCAATCCTTACTATTTTCTATTTTTTAACATGGCCACCATAGAGGATGTCAAGTAATATCTCATTTTTTAATTTGCATTTACCTGATGACAAATAACATTTGGCAAATGTGCTTATTGGTCATTTAATGATAATCTTATTGAAGAAATATGACTTCAGATATTTTCTTCATTTTAAAAATTAGATTATCTTTTTGTTGTTAGGTTGTTTGAGCTCTTTTAATATTCTAAATACTTGACACAGATATATAAATTGGAAATATTTTCTCACATTCTGTGGGTTGTGTTTTCTCTTTCTTAATACTAGTGTCCTTTGATGCACAATGGTTTTAATTTTGATGAAGTCCTATTTATCCCTTTTTTTTCTTTCCATTAAGAAAAAAATGATTATAATTTTGGTATCATGTACAATAACCATTGTAAAATTCCAAGATCATGAAGATTTACCCCTCTTTGCTTTTAGGGGTTTATAATCATATCTCTTATAGTATGTATTTTATCCATTTGGGGTTAATTTTTGTGCAAGGTTCGAGGGAAAGGTCGAACTTCATTCTTTTGCATCTGGATAACTAGTTGTCCCAGTGACATTTTTTGAAGAGACTATTTTTTCTTCTGTGGATATTCATACCACCTTTGGCAAAAAACAACTAGACATGTATGTGTGGATTTATTTCTGTACTCTCAATCCTGTTCTATTTTTCTATATCTATTTTTATGACAGTTCCAAACTGCTTTGATTATTGGACTTAGTTTTGACATTGGGGAGTGTGAGTCCTCAACTTTGTTTTTTTAAAGGTCATTTTGGCTATTCAAGTTTTCTTTAAAGTCCATAGGGATTTTAGAGTTATCTCTTTTCTTTCTTTCTTTCTTTCTTTCTTTCTTTCTTTCTTTCTTTCTTTCTTTTTCTTTTCTTTTTTCTTTTTCTTTCTTTCTTTTTTTTTAGTATTTTAGGATTCTGAAACGGATTGAATTGAATTTGTATATTGCTTTGGGGGAATATTTCGATAATCACAATATTAACTCTTCCAATATTAACTCTTCCAATCCATGAACAAAGGGCATCCTTTATTTACTTCTTCTTTAACTACTTTAGCAACATTTTGTAGTATCTACTATATAAATCTATCGTCTACTTGATTAAGTTTATTTCAAGTTATATTTTTTTTTTCTTTTTGGTGTCATGATAAATAGAATTGTTTTCTTTTTTTTATTAGCTACACATGACATTACAATGATCTTGGCAATTCATCATACATTTTAATCAAATGGGGTATAATTTCTCATTTTTCTGATTGTACAGATTGCAGAATCACATTGGTTATACAGTCACCTATATACATGCATACAGCAATCATAATGTTTTTTTTTAATTTCCTTTTTACATTGATAATTTAATTTCCTTTTTACATTGATAAAGTCACATTGCAACTTTTACAAAGTTGCCTTTTACTCTTCAACCTTGCTGAGTTTATTAAGACTCACAATTTTTTATGGATTCTTTAGGATTTTCACTATAAAAGATTCTGATATGTGAACAGAGACAGATTTGATTCTATTTTATATAACTTGAATGGCTTTTATTTATTCTTATTGTTAATTATTTTGACTGCAAATATAGGTAAAATAGTTAATAAAATTGTAAAACCTGGAATTCTTGTCTTGTTCAAAAATTTGGGGCAAAATTTTTCCATATTGAATCATTGAGTATGATGTTAGCTATATTTCCTTCATAGCTACCTTTTTTATGTTGAGGCAGTTCCTTATTTTTCAAATATCCCATTGTATATTTCAATAAAAATGCCACATCTTATTTATCCATTTATATGTCTTTGTATACTTTGGTCAGTGTAGAAGTCTTGAAATATCTTTTCTCTTCATAGGTGTTTTGATGCAACTATAAACAATATTATTCTTTAAACTTCAGTTTCTGTTTTTTAATCTAGTGCATAGAAATAAGATTGATTGTTGTGTATTGACTTCATATCCAGTTATCATGCCAAGTTAATTTGTGAATTTGAATAGTTTGTTAGGATTTATTTTGGTTTTCCATGTATGTAATCATTCCATGTGTGAATAAGATCAATTTTAGTGTTTCTTTTTTAAATTTTTTTTAATATTTATTTTTTAGGTGTAGATGGACACAACACAATGTCTTTATTTTTATGTGGTGCTGAGGATCGAACCCGGGTCCCGCCCTTGCTAGGCGAGCGCTCTATCGCTGAGCCACAATCCCAGCCCAGTGTTTCTAACATCTTTAACTTCTGTTTTCTGCCATATTGCATTGACTCCATCCTTTAATAAAATTTTGAAAAGAAGTGTTGATTGTGGCATCTTTGTCTCTCTAAGATTTGGCTCTGATATTCCAACTTCTTTGGTGTTTTTCTCAACTCCTACCTACTGTGTCATCAGACTAATAAGACTGTTAACTTATGTTTGAGTTCTATCCTTTTATATCATGGACTTCAACAAAACTCTTTGACGATAAATCAAGGTAAACTTAAAGGTCACATTGGATCCTTTCCTTTTCCCAAAGATCATACACAGTTCCTCAGTTTGTGCCTATGTTTATATGTGTTTAATGCCTTCAACATGTGATTTTATGCTTTTTGTAATTTTTAGCACAAAATTTATCTAACCAAGCTAATCTGACATACTGCCAAAGATTCCCCTCTTCCTTTCCCCATTTTGAGATGAGAAAAGTGAATATTCAAGAATTTAACTGATTAACTCCCATTTTCACTGGTAGTGGCAAAATACAGTTAGCAGCTTATTCTAGTATACTATAACAAATTGCCTTTCTTTTCATTGGTGTTGTTATTAGATGGCAGTACTGCTCTCATATTTTTACATATATTAATTTATTGCTTTTTCTTTTCTGCTTGTTGCTTATGGCAATTTGAAGAATTACCTGTGACCATAGGATAATCCATCTGTGTGCTCTGGACCATGGGCTTTATTAACCTGAATGTTGTGGGTAACGATATACTTTCTGAAGTTTGTCTTTAAGGGGAAAACAAGGTATTATTTTGAGAAATTATAATTTAGAATATTTTTTCCTTCAACTACGCATATGCCCATAGAATTCTAAGGTGCCTTGAGTTTTTCTCTTGTTCAAGCATAGTGAAAATATTCTTATTATAACATAGTATTTGACTTATGGTGAGGAAACACTATTCATTGGTGTAGATTGTTTATGCTAAATTAATTCAATCAATTTATTGAGCACATATTATAGGTACATTGAAGGATAAAAAGATAAATCTGACATGGTTTCTCTTTAAAAATTTACAGGTCATAATACAAGTAGCTCTAATGAAAAGAAAACACAGTTCATGATATGAGTTAGTCACAAAGTACATGAGAATATTGAAAAGGAGATCATTTATGGTCAAAATTATCAGGCAGGGATTCATGAAAGAGGGAAAATTTCATATGGGCCTTGAAGAACGAATAACATACAAAATATGGTTCTTTCCTAGTAGAAAACATTTTAAGTTATACTTAAATTTTAAGTTAACTTGTGAAATAGAGTCAGCAACCTATATGGTGATGAGATAGGAATCTATTAATCAGAAGGTTAATGTTTGAGAACATAAGTTGATTTATGTTTACATCCACAGCTCAAGCTTAGAGATGTCAAGAACCACCCAGGAATCATACTTTACAAATTAATTGTAGCTCTCATTTTTTTCAAAAGAGAGTTATTATTCAGTGCCAGGTAACGTTACAGGTGCTTTTCTTATACCACCTTGTTGAACACACTCAAAAATCATATAACTTAGTTGTTGTTCCCATTTTACTAATAAAGTAACTGTGACTTAATAGTGTTGAGTTAAAATTGGCTAGGGTCACATTGCTATTAATCAGTAGTACTGAGGTTTGCGTGATTTTACAGTCTGGCATTTTAACCACTCAACTATGTTGTTATGCTAAGGGTGGGGATGGAGCTGGTGATTATCCTCTGACTTATATCCAATTTCTTGTCTTCTTTCCAGGCTGTTTTCTTCCCTGACATGTATTTTTACATCACCGCAGTTTTGGATGTACTCTTTTCTTCAGTTTGAGAACTTAGTTAAACTACTGCCTGTGGCTTGAATGTTATTTCCTAGTCAGAGATCCTTGCTTCTTCCTCACTTGCATGTTGTAGCAACATAACTGTGCCTCAAGGCCTGTGCCTGTCAGGGCTCAAAAGCAGACTGGAATCCAGTTTTCCATACAGACTTACAAAATTGGCATCCCCATGCCCATAATTCAGCCGTTTTACCATTTCTGACAATTGCTAGCGGCACATTGGATCCTTTCACTAACCAGCATTTGTTCATACTAGTTCTTGGTCCTCTGCTACCATCTAATGGCCACTAGATGCCCAGCTCAATTTTCACTAGGTTTGGCTGAGATATACACAAGTGAAATCATAATTTTTTTCTAATTATCTAATTTAAAATCTGTGAAACAGATTCAGTCATGAATGGTAGAATACATGTTTGAGATACTGACTTCTGCTCAAAAGGGCCTATAATATCTCTTTTTTCTGTTGAGATAGTGGTATTGATATGGTGGCAATAGGGACATAATAGGCAATTTAAGGAACAAAAACTCAGGACTTATACAACACACTATCCCTTTGGTTACCAGAACAACTCACAATGATTTGAAATTCATCAGCCCTAATTTATATAAAAGGTAATGCAACTACTGTCAAATACTTTAAATCCAGAACTAAATTACATGTATAAATTTAAAGAGAGCACACTTAGCTTTCAGGGAGATGTTTTGATATTTCTAAGTTACTCATGCATATGGAACCCAATTTATGAATAATCAACAAATCTCAATAATAAACATTATTATATCCAGTAAACTCCACACAAGAGTAGATTCTATGACCCTCTGCCTTGAGCAGACTGAGATAGCAATCTGTGCCATTGCTGTTACCACTGGTTTAACTTGTTTATTGAACTTCTGTCCCTTCCACGACAGAATGAGGATAATCCAGCATTGTCAGGGAGGAACATGTATGTCTTAACCTGATTCACCTTTCAACAATTAGGGTGTGCATTACGTGCTTGGAGTAGTGAACATTTTAACCTTTACTCTTACTTGCTTTAGAATCATCTTGTTCCTCCTCATTATGTTTACAGACAGTATGAAATAGCATTAAAACTTGTTCTTTTGTTATCCTGTTATGTTGCTGTTTTCTTTAAAAGGGCTCACTTGATTACAGGAAAATAAGATCTTGCTTTTAACTCTATGTTTGCATTTAGGAAATTAATTGGCAAGTGGACTAAGTAATGCTTACTGAATAAATGAACAAAATGATCCTCTTATTAGATATTACCTAGTTAAGATGTAATGGAAATATGGTGAAACAATTTACTGCTGTAATACATAAGTGTACACATCTGTTCAATAAATATTTACTGAATAAATTCCATGTACCAGGCATTGTATTGGGCAACAGAGATGCAAGGATTAATCAGACTCATTCACTGTTTTGTATGTCCATGGATCTAAAGGTGTCATGACCAAATTTTTACAAACACATCATGGTGAACTCGACATCAAATACTGTTATGAGCCAAATTCTTGATCTGGTAGACACAACAACTAACTTAAACTTTCTTTCTCTTGTATTAATTAAAATTGCTGATAGGTATAATTTCCATCAGACTCTAGCTGTTATTTCATTTTGTGACTGATACTGACCATTAAACAATGATTTTTCTTCAAAAAGACACAGGACTCCATGATCTGAAAGAGAAACTACATTCTTCATTTAAAGAACTTTAGATATTTCTAGTTATATACTCATGTTGTTTGATGCCCATCTATAATAAAGAATTCTCTGAATAAATATATTCTGTATTAGAAATTATTTTTAGGTCAAGAAACAGAATAGTGCTCTCTAAATTAGAATGCAGTAGTATATAATGATAGACTAGATACGTGGAGCCTCTAAACTTACCAAACTTAAGAAATGTCTCCTCTTACTTTTATGATTGAATTTTTGGCTCCCCTCTAATACTGTGAATATGTTAGTTGCCTAACTTTAGGTGCATGGGGTTTAGCTAAACAAATGTGTGCCTGTAGAACTTAAGATTCAGGCAATATAGAAATACCTAAAAAATCTCCAGTAAATGTTTATTTCTCTACTGATTTCCCCATATACATTATGTGTATTCTTTGTAAAAATAAATAAATAAACAAATAATATGGACAAAAACTACACCAAGGAATAAGATCTTTTTCTCACTGATACCTGATCTGTTTTAACAATCCAATCAACCACCAGTGACACCTACCTACATTTCCTTAGTTCAATGACATAGTCTACTTTCAGGATTGATATAACAGGACTATGTGCTTTTGCACTCAGTATGGCTTGTGTGTTTCTGCACCATTGTGCCTTTTGGATTTTATTATGCCTGGGCGATTTTCCAATATTTTATGAACATGGTGTTTCAAGACTTTCCTGGATTGAAGCATGATTGTATATCTGGACAATATCTTAGTCTACTCATGACAGCACTGTCCAGATGGTCCTGGACTGCCTCCAGTAGAATCAGGTTTTTGCCAAAAAACGTAGAAGTATGAATTTTATGAACTCCAAGTCAAGTTCCTGGTGCATGTAATCTCCTCACAAGGGATTGGGATGGACTTTTGGAAAGTCAAATCTGTACTGATTAGGACACACATCTAATTCTAAAAAAACTTTCAATAATCTTTCACATTCCATGGATAATTATATTAGATGCATCCTCCCTTTTTTGGCTTTAAGTGGCTCTCTAACCAGTCTTTTGGGGGAAATACTAGACATGTCAGTGAACTCCTGAGTTCCAGGAAGCTTTCAAAGAATTAAAATACTGGTTTATTTCTGCTTACATTTTGATATATTTGTTCTCTTATAGATAGATAATTTGTATGTGTATTTACACAGTCTATTTGCTCCGTCTTGAAAGATATTGTGTTGATTCTCCACCACATTTTAGTTACCCTTCTACATATTTCTTCTCTTTCAGAGCTAACATTTTTAAAAATTGGCTCTTTACTTGTGAACAAGAGTTGACCTATTTAATAAATACAAATACAGGGCATCCTGTACTTTATCTGGCAAATCTAATTGTCTTCAAGGTGTGTTATTTACACAATAGTCAGAAACTTCTCAAATCACTCCAGTCACCCATGTATGCCTCTTCACTTTTTGAAACCAATGTTGCTAAGGTTACCAAAGACATTTATGCTGAATATTATATGAACAAATTTATAGTTTACATGGTCACTTTTCAATAGACACTGGACTCCTCGATCTTTATTATTATTTTAAAATTGATAGATATAATTTTACTTATGTACAAAATGATGTTTAGTGTATATATATACATCATGAAATAGTTAAATATGGCTAATTAGCAAATACATTACCTTACATAGTTATCATTTTTATCCATTTTGACTTGTCTTATGACATTTTTAATTTTTCCTTTTTATTTCTTTATTGGCCCATTGGTTGTTCAGGAGCATATTGTTTAATTTCCATATATTTGTGTATTTCCTAAATTTCTGAGGTCAGAAAAGATACTTAATATGATTTACATATTATTAAATTTAATAGTATTTATTTTGTGTATTTACCTATGTTCTTATCCTAGAAAATGTTCCCTGTGCAGTTAAGAAGAATGTGCATTCAGTAGTTGTTGAATGTACTGTTCTGTATGTATCTGTTAGGCCCATTTTATCCAGAGACAGATTAAAGCTAATATTTCTTTGTTGATTTTCCATATGAATGATTCATCAGTTGTTGAAAATTGGTACTGAAGTCCACTTCCATTATTTTATTGTAGTATATCTCTCCCTTCAGATTAGTATTTGCGATGTTTTGTTGTTCCAGTGTCGAGTTTATAAAAATTTACAATTGTTTCATCAATTTGTTTAGTTGACCCCTTTCTCATTACATAATAACCATTTTTGTCTCTCTTTAGTTTTTGACTTAAAAGACTATTTAATAGATTGATATAAATATTTCTGTTCCCATTTATTTTCCATTTGCATGGAATATGCTTTTCCCATCTCTTTACTTTCATTCTACTTGTGTCCTTACATGTGAAGTGAGTTTATTGTAGGTAGTGTATAGAAGGGTCTTGGTTTTTATTTGTTTACTCTGTGTCTTTTGATTGGAGAAATTAATCTATTTACATTTAAGGCAATTATTAATAGGGAAGTACTAATTACCATTTTTCATTGTTTACTAGATGTTTTGCAGATACTTTCCTTCTTTATTCCTCTTTGACTATCTTTTTTTGTGGTTAAGTGATTTCTTCTAGTAATATATTTTGATTTCTTGATTTTTATTTTTAGAATATCTATTACAGGTAACATCTTAAACATATAACAATGTACTTTAAGCTCATAAATTAACCTTGATCTCCTTAAAAAGAAAAATAAACCTTTACATTTTAATAGCATTAACCCCACCCACCCACATTTTGGATTCTTGATGTAACAGTATATATCATTATATGACATATCTTTAAACAGATTACTAGAGTGTTCACTTTAACCTTATTTCAAAGATGAAAGGGATATATATACACCACCATTACAGGGCTAGTGTTCTGATTTGACTATGTACTTGCTTTTGCCAGTGACTTTTCAGATTTTGTATTACTTATTAGAATCCTTTTAATTCAGCTTAAAGAATTCCCTTTAGAATTTCTTATAAGACAGGCCTGGTGAGAATGAACTTTTTCAGCATTTGCTTGTTTGTCAAAATTTCTGTTTCTTTTAAATTTCTGAAGGACAAGTTTGCCAGGTATAGTGTTCTTGGTTGGCAATATTTTCCTTTCAGCACTTTGAATATTTCATTTTACTCTCTCTTTACCTGTAAGATTTTTGCTGAGGGGCTGGGGTTTTGGCTCAGCGGTAGAGTGCTCACCTAGCACGTGCAAAGCCCTGGGTTCAATCCTCAGCACCACATAAAAATAAATAAATAAAATAAAGGTATTAAAAAAGTTTAAAAAAAAAGATTCTGCTGAGAATTTTATTGCTAGATGTATTGGACTACTTTACATGTTACTTGACTCTTTTTCCTTTCTGCTTTCATCACCCTCTCTTTATCTGTAATGTCTGACATCTTGATTATAATGCCTCAGTGTTGTCTTATTTGGATTGAATCTCATTAGAGACATTTGACTTAAAAAAACCAAACAAACAAGATATTCATATTATTCTCCAGGTTTGGAAATTCTGCAATCAATGTTTAAAATAAACTCCCTACCCTTTATTTTTCTTTAATCCATCTCGAACGCTAATGACATGGGCATTTGCTCTTTTGATGCTATCCCATAAATCCCATAAGCTTTATCCATTTTTTCCTTCTTTTTTTTCTTCTGAGTGTACATTACAAATTTCTTGTATTCAGGTTCATAGTATTTTCTGCTGAATCACTACTGTTAATTCTCTCTATTGCAATTTTAAATTTAATTCATTGTATCTTTCATCTTCACATTCCAGCGTTTTTAATGAAATAAATATTTATATTATTATTGTCTTCTAATTTTGTTGAATTTTATCTGAATTTGCTTGAAGTTCAATGAACTTCCTTTAAAAATCTATTTTGAATTCTTTCTCAAGCTGTTTATACATCTCCAACTCTTTTGGGTCACCTTTATTGGTCACGTCTTTATTGGCACCTTATTTTCCATTTGGTGACATCATTTTCCCTTATTTAACTTGAACCTTACAGTTGTGTATTAATGTCTATGCATTGAAGAAGTAGGCATTCATTCCAGTCTTATGGTCTTTATCTGGGAACAATTTTCAATAGAAAGCCTATCCAGAAATTCTGGGAACACCATCTACTGTGGCCCTTACACTTGTGACATGTGTAGCTTTTGTAGCGCTATAGGAGTTCTCTAAGCTTAACTTTGTGCCACAGTAGTCATAGTGCTTTGCTGAAATCCCATGACCATCAAGGCTGGTACGTCACCAGGCTGGAATCCAAGTTCCCAGCTTCTGAGGCCTGATAATAGATGAGGGTAATATAGATCCCAGACCCCAAGGTAGCTACAGTTAGCTGATCGATATGCAAGCAGAGCTTGAATCTGTTTTGGTGGGGTTATGGGGACTTTTACTGATGCCAAGTAGTCCTACAGTCTCAATCTGTGGGTAGCAACATAAAGGCAGAGGCTGTGGGAGTCTGCATAATTCTGGGTTTTATTGTGATGGGTTCAGTACTGGGTTCTTAGATAAAGTCTTGCATTTACATTCCTTTGTTTCTCTAAGCAGATAGTATCTCTGCTGCACAGTCTGGAGTTGGGGGAGGGGTGACATAGGTAATGAAAAACCGCCTATCCTATCATCTTCAATGCATCATTTCTTTTTTTATAATCATGTGCTATGAATTCTGACCTAGTTTCTTTAGGTGTTTTTGAAGTTATTTTTATGCATTGGTAGTTGCTTAAGTTGATGTTTCTGTGTGAGTGTTGTGGGGAGGGAGTTGCTTAAGAGTTCTATTCTATCATATTGCTCTGTTTGTCCACTTGGGAGTCTGCTGTGCCTTGCTCCCTCTTAAACTACTTTTCCTTTGGTTTTGATGTCCTTGTACTCCTTCTATCTTTATTCAGTTTTACATACTCTTTACCTGCTTCATCTAGCCTTTAAATATTGGAGTTCCTTAGGACTTCATTGTGGATACCCTTTTCTTCTCTATTTGGTTATCTTGCCATAAGAATATCATAACTTTAATAGCTTTCTATTTGTTGATTACCCTTAACTTTGTCCTTCAAGTGCTCAAACTCCAGAATATTTTATTCAACTACCTAATTAATATAGACACTTCAATGTATTTTGGTCAAATCAAACTGAAAATATCCAGACAGAATTCTTAATATCTACTTGCTCAACCTGTCCCTCAATCAGTATTCTCCATTTTGGTGAATATTGTCTTCCTATTGCTCACCCCAGAAACTCCATAGTCATGATGAACACCTTCTTTTATCTAATCTCTTACATTCAAACATTAAGCTCCATAGGTAATTCCTTCAAAATATTTTTAAATAAGTACATTCTCTAATTTCTGTTACCACTATGCCACTCTTCTTAAGGAAGTCATACCCGAACTTCCTTAGTAATTCCCATAGTGTAAAACCTCAGAAAATAATGCATACTTAATATTACTTGCCAAAGTCACATTTTCACTTTCTGTATATTAAACAAATAAATAGATGTTTCTTTCACCAAGTTGTAAATTCTATGAAATTCTTGTTTTAGCTCATTTAGCACAGTACCTGGCACTCTATAGGTGCTTGTTTTAGTCAGCTTCGTCACTGCTGTGACTAAAAGATCTGACCAGAAAAATTTTAGGGAAGAAAAGTTCATTTTATGGCTCGCAGTTTCAGAGGTCTTAGTCCACAGAAGGACAGTTCCATTCTTCAGGACTGGAGGTGAGGGAGAACATCATGGCAGGAGAGTGTGGCGGAGGGAAGCAGCTCATATCACAGTAATCAGAAAACAGCAAGAGGGGTCTTCACTTGCTAGATACAAAAATATATATCCCAAAGTCATGCTCCAATTCCCACTTCCTCCACCCATACCCTATCACTTCAGTTACAATTCAGTTAATCCCTATCAGGGGATTAAATCACTGATTGGGTTAAGAATCTTACAACCCAATCTTTTATCCTACTTACATTCTCTCAATATGAGATTTTGAGGGACACCTCACATACAAACCATAACAGTGCTCAATAAATATTTGCTGGGTGGAATATAATTATTTTTAACAATAATGAGCATTTATCATGTTACAGGAACTATGATAAGTGCTGTATATGGACTACCTCATTTAATATACTCAAATATCTTTTGAGGACAGTAGTACTAATATCTTCATTTGTATACCTGAAGAAACTGTATACCAGAAAACTGAAAAATCTCACCCAAATTTAACCAACTAGTAAGAGTTAAAATTTATTTTTTTTTTCTGTTAAGACTCAAAGTTTGTATTTATTAGAAATTCAAACTGTACTGGTGTATTTTCTCTGCAATTTTACCATCACAGGACTTGATACAAAAGTTATTGTTATATATTTCAATTTCCAACAGGGTCCTTCTGTACAATAATAGTGGAAAATTTTAATAACCTATATTTTTGTTCTTCTGTGGTTCACTTGTGTAAGAATAAAACATTAGATAGAGAGAGGTGGAGCAAGATGGCAGCTGAGTAAGATCATCCAGCAATCATTTCCCATAGACCACAGCAATTTGAACAGCAATTAAAAAAACAAACTATCTTCAAAAAACTAAGAAAGTCAGGTGAGACAATATAGTTCCTGGTTATAACATAATGAAAATGAAAAATGCATTGAAAAAGACAGGAGGGAAGGATATTACAGATATTCTGACTCTGAGAAGCATTGCATGAAAAGAGGTGATTCGTTTCATGGGGAGAGAGAAGGAATTAAATCCAGGCTTTAGAATTGAAATCCAGTACCAGGTCTATCATAGTGAAATCCAGTACTGGCTTGAGCTTCATAACTTTGTACTCTCAAATAAAACCCATGGACTGAGACATTGGAACTACATTATCCAGGTGGCTTAATACCCTCACCATTCCTACCCTAACCTTGGGCAGCAGAATATGGACAGCAGGTTATGAAAGCCAATACAAGCTGGGCATGGTGGCACATGCCTGTTATCCCAGTGATTCAGGAGGCTGAAGCAGGAGCATCTCGAGTTCAAAGCCAGCCTCAACAACTTAGTGAGGCCATAGCAACTTAGTGAGAACCTGTCTCAAAATTAAAAAAAATAATAATAATAAATAAATACAAGGGCTGGTGATGTGGTTCAGTGGTTAAGAGTCACTGGGTTCAATCCCCAGTTACCCCCCAATCCCCCCCCCCAAAAAAAAGGAGAGAGAGAAAAAAACAAAACAAAAACCAAAAGTCAGTATATAACTATCTTTGGAGTTCAAAGCTGAGTCCACCTTAGCAAGACCTGGGATCAGGAAGAAACCGAAGACCTCTATATCCAGACTAAAACTTGCAGAGGGAGCCTCCAGACTTTCCCTAGATCTAAATGATGTTTATGTCTTATTCTGTATCATTACCCACATTGGAGTGGGCCAGGGGCATCCCCCCAGACTGTGCAAGTCCCTGTAACTATAAGATTCAGGTGCAAATCAAGTTAGCATCTGCCTTAGTAACCAAGGAATTATGTCTATTGCTCATCTTCCAACTTTAGGGGGCACAACACTCCCCATGCTAATGTTCATAGATTGGGCCAATAGACTAGCTCTAGATATAGGCAGAGACTTGGGACCCAGTGGTAGAAACTCATGTTTTGGTCAATATCATTGACTATTGTGATCTGAGTCTGAGTGCATCCCTGAAATTGAGCAAGTCCTTGTGGCTGTGAGATTCAGGCGACACTCAGCTTAGCATCAGGCTCAACACATCCCGAACATAGCATGGAGCAAGACTCAATTTGCTAAAGGTATAACAGGGTATTTAAAGGCATAAAAGAGTATTTAGTCTAGGAGTTTGCCTTGAAACTCACAGTTAAATAAAAACTATAACAGTAGATAGATCCTAATGACCTCCCATCCCAAAGTCAGTGCCTACAAACTAAGCATCTGCAACTTCCTCAGAAATAGGCAGAGATAGAGTAATTATAGACTCAAAGAAAATAAGTAGCCTTCTTAACATTTCTGGAAATACAGGTACAAACAAAGCCTGTTCATGAGACTGGAATAAATATATAATCCTTCAATGTTCAAATGATGTCACACACCAAATATAAAGAGCTTTCAGGAAATCATGACCTCACCTAATTGGTCAAAATAAGGTTTGTTTCAGTCAGCTATTTTTTTTTGGCCCTGTGACCAACAAACCTGATAAGAACAATTTTAGAGGAGGAAAAGTTTATTGAGGCTCATGCCTTTAGAGGTCTCAGTCCATAAATGACCAACTCCATGGCTTTCAGCCACAAGTAAGGCAAGATATCATGTCAAAAGTGTGGAGGATCAAAGCAGCTCAGAACATGGCAATCAGTAAGCAAAGAGACAGCTCCACTCACCAGGGACAAAACATAAACCCCAAAGGAAGGCTCCCGGTAATGGGCCTCCTCCAACCACACTCTACCTGCATACAGTTATCATCCAGTTAATCCATATCATTGGATTAATGTATTGATTAGGTTAAGGCCCTCATAATCTATCATTTCACCTCTAAAAATTCTTCCATTACATTACACATGAGCTTTTGGGGGATACCTCATAACTAAACCATAACAAAGTTACAGAAAGTGACTAGTGGATAACCAGTGTACGTGAACTCTCAGAGAGTTTAACACAATAGTTTTAAGGAAACTTAATAAGCTTGAAACAAACACAGGGAAAAGATTCAATACTCTAACAGAGAAATTTAACACAGAACTGGAAGCAATAAAAAATAATCAAACAGAAATCCTTGAGCTGAAAAATATACACAGTAAAATTAAAATTCAACAAAAAACATCAATAGTAAAATAAACAAATGGAAGAGAGAATTTCTGATTTAAAAATAGAATACTAGAGGATATATATCAGAAGAAGGTGAAAAAATGAGGAAAAATGAAGAAACATTTGGTAACTTTGTGGTAGCATGAAATAGCAAATATTAACATTATTTGGGTTAAAGAGGGACTTCAGAAGGTCAACATGGTAGAAAGCTTATTTAAATAAACCATAACAGAAAATGTCACAAACTTAGAGAAGAATACAAATGTCCAGGAAAATGAAAGTTAAGGGTTTCTAGTCAGATTCAACTAAACCAATTCTACTCTAAGCAACATTATAATTAAGTTCTCAAAAATGAAATGTGAAGATTATTAAAGCAGGTAGAGAAAAGAAACAACATAAAAGAGTATACTAATTTGCCTGACAGCACACTTCTTATCAGAAATTTTACAGATCAAGAAACTGTGGCATTAATTTATCTCAATATTGAAGGAAAAAATGCCAATTGATAATACTGTACCAACTCAAGCTATCCTTTAAAAATGTAAGAGAGTTAGAAATTCTCAAAGAACAGCTGAGATAATATAATTCTTCTAGACATTTTCTACAAAAAAAGTGGTACCAGGAATTCTTGAAACTGAAGAAAAGATATTAATGAATTAGATGAAAATATTGAGAGTCATAAAAATCATTATTAAGAGTAATTATGAGGACAAATTTGAAGTGCTATAATAGTAAAAAATAAGGTGTAATAACAATTTATGTCTTTAGTAAGAAGATTCAAATCAAAAACAATTAGAAATAACTGATTAAAAGAATATGTTAAAGGGCCAGGGTTGTGGCTCATTGGCAGAGTGCTTGCCCCAGCAAACTTCCAGCTGCCGGCTGATGATTGGCTCACAGTGGCCCCAGCAACATCTAGCTGATTGGCTCCTCTGCGGTGATGCTCATTGGGCTGTTTCCCTGCCCTTTCAGACCACGGAGCTGCTCATTGGGGGACTTTTTTGGCTCTGCCCACGTGACCCAGCCAATCGGCCTCAAGAGCAGGAGGATTGTGGGAGGTGGAGAGAAGCTTGTGTGGGAGAGAGAGGCTTGTGGAAAGCCGGTGGTGGCAGTTGAGGCTCTGAGGGTTTTTCCTGAGAGGCTGTTTTGTTTGGCGTGTGTGGTTCTAAAAATAAAGTTAGTTTCTTTTGACAAGTGGCTCCTGATTGTGCCCAGCCAGACTGCGGCAGTGAGGCAGAACATCAGGATGTGAGAGTGTGGCAGAGGGAAGCAGCTTACATGATGATCCAGAAGGAGAGAGAGAGAGAGAGAGAGAGAGAGAGAGAGAGACTCCATGCTCCAGATACAAATATATACCATATAGCCACACCCCCAATTAACCACTTCCTCTAGTCATACCCTACCTGCCAGTTACCACTCAGTTCATCACATCAGGGATTAATCCACTGATTAGGTCAAGGCTATAACCCAACCATTTTTCCTCCAAACCTTCTTGAGTTGTCTCACATGTGAGCATTTGGGGGACACTTCACATTCAAACCATAACAGAAGAAACCAAAAGCAGTAAAAGAGACAAAGAAAGTCATTATATAGTGATTAAGGTGCCAATTTAGTAAGAGGTAGTAACAATTCTAATTTTATATGAAACCCAAACTGAAATACCCAAATATATGAAGCAAATATCAATCAACTAAAAGGAAAATACAGACTTTAATATGAACACAGAAATCCATAAATAATGAAATAGTTAAGTTGCATCCTTTGACCAAATGGATCTAACATTTTTGCAGAGAATATTATATCCAATAGCTGTTTCTACTCATAAAAATATAAAATATTGCCCAGAATTGATAAGCCTTAAAAATAGTAGAAAAATGAAATCATACTGAGAATTTTTTTCTGACCACAATGCAATAATACTAGAAATCAAAACAAGAAAAACTTTGGATATAGCAGAAGCATGAGTACGAGGGGAAGTTCATTTCAATCAGTGCATACATTAAGAAAACATAAATGTTTCATATAAACAACTTATTAGAATTGTTTTTTCTTACTTTTCTAGCATTTTGAGATGCTAAAATAAGTAAGAACAAACAAACCAAAATTAGCAGAAAGAAATATGAATATTTCAGTGCAAATAAATGAAATACAGACTCAACAAAACAAAGATTTGGGTCATTGAAAAATTAACAAAATTGACTAGTGAACAAAGGGAATAATAGACTCAAATAAATAAAAGCAGTGATGGAAAGAATACATTACAACAGCCACCACAAAATATAAATGATCATTAGACCTTGTTATGAAGTATATGCCAAAAAACTTGATAACCAAGTAGAAACGGATAAGTTCCTGGACATGTTCACTTACCAAGATTGAATCCTGATGAAATAGAAAACTTAGATAGACCAATAACAAGTAACAAGATATAACAAGTAACTAAGTTTCCCATCAAAGAAAAACCTAGGAACAGATGACTTCAATACTGAATTCTACCCAACATTTAAAGAGGAACTGATATCAATTCTTCTTAACTTATTCCAAAAAAATAAAAGAGGAAAGAATTCTTCCACACACATTCTACAAGGCCAAATTTACCCTGATAACAAAACTAGATAAGGACATGGCAAAAACAAATAAAAAGAATAATAGGCCAATATACTTGATGGATATAGATGTAAAAATTTGTAACAAAATACTAGCATATCAAATAAAACAGCATTTAAATAAGATTATTCACATCACTTCTCAGATTTTGGCTCAGATTAAGCACAGTACCTCTGCTTTTCAGTTTAATAAGATTATTCATTGTGATCAAGTGGTATTCATTTTAGGGGATGCAGGAATGGTTGGACGTCACAAATCAATGAATGTGATACATCACATCAGCAGAATGAAACACAAAAGCCATAAGTTTATACCAAAAGATGTAGGAAAAGCATATGATAAGATTCAGCATCCCTCATGACAAAAACACTGAATAAATTAAGTATAGAAAGGATGTACCTCAACATATTATAAGCTATTTTTCAAAAACTGACAGCAGACTTTACACTGAAAGGGGAAAGATGAAAGCTTTCTCATTCAGATCTTAAATATGACAAGGATGCCCACTTTCACCACTTTTGTTCAAAGTAGTTTTAGAAGTTCTGGCCAGGACAATCAGGTAAGATAAAGAAATAAAAAATAATAGAAATTTGGAAGTAAGTCAAGTTGTCATGTTTTGAAGATGATATGATATTATATATAGTAAAGACTCCACAAAATAAACTAGTGGAACTAATAAACAAGTTTGGAAAAGTTGCAGGATACAAAATCAACACCCCAAATTATTAACATTGCTATACCCCAATAGCAATGATCTGAAATAGGTATGAAGGAAGCTATTCATTTATTATAGCTTAAAAAATAAAGAAAATGCCTAGGAAGAATTTTATTCAAAGAAATGAAAGCTCTCTACAATGAAAATTATGAAATATGAATGAAAGAAATTGTAAAGAACACAAAAATGGAAAGGTATCCAAAATTCATGTACTGGAAGAATCAATATTGTTAAAATATTCAGTGATCTATGCATTCAAGCTATTCCCAAGTAAGTATGGATGACATTTATCAAAAACCTAGTGAAATTAATCATAAAACTTATATGGAACCACAAAATACCATGAAATAGGGCTGGAGTTGGGGCTCAGCAGTAGAGTGCTTGCCTAGCATGCATGAGGTGCTGGGTTCGATTTTCAGCACCACATAAAATAAACAAACAAATAAATAAAGGTATAAAAAAATTTTAAATACCATCAATATCCAAAACTGTCTTGAGCAAAAAGAACAAAGCAGGAAGAATTTCTTCATAATATTTTGACTTCAAACTATAATATCAAAACAACATTGTACTGACATAAACACACACACACACACACACACACACACACACACCCCAGTGGGACAGAATAGAAAGTCTAAAAGTAAACCCATGCATCTGGGGCCAACTGATTGATGTTTGACAAAAATGAATAAGAATACACATTGGTTGGGAGGCTGAGACAGGAGGATTTTGAGTTCAAAGCCAGCCTCAGCAAAAGCAAGCCTCAGCTAAGCAACTCAGTGCTACCCTGTCTCTAAATAAAATACAACATCGGTCTGTGAATGTATGTGGCTCAGTAGTCCACTACTCCTGAGTTCAATCCCTAGTAAAAAAAAAAAAAGAATACACATTGGATATTGGCCAGGGTTTTCAATAAGTAATATTGGGAAAATTGGATGTCCACCTGCAGAAGAATAAAACTAAGACCCCTCTTTCTCACTAGTAACAAAAAAATCAAAATACATTAAAACTTAATTATTAAGAGCCAAAATAATAAATTAGTGGAAGACAACATATAGAAAACTCCTCAAGACATTGGGATATGCAAGACATTTTTGGACAACACCCCAAAAAGTACAGAGGAAAAAAGCAATCATAGAAATAGGATTACATCAAAATAAGTTTTTGTGCAGCAAAGGAAATAATAAACAGAGTGAATGGTCTAGAGATTGGAACAAAATATTTGCAACCTATCTGTATGAAAATTGTCAATATCCAATTAAAATGGAAAATATATCTAAATAATTATTTCTCAAAAGAAGACTTACAAATGACCAATAGGTATATGAAAATGTTCAATATCACTAATGACAAAGAGATGTTGCTTCAATCCAGTAAGTATGACTATTATAAAAAAGATATAAGATAAAAATATTCTGGCAAAGTGTACATTAACTGATGAATGGATAAAGACAACAGAGTATGTATACATAATGGAATAATATTCTGTTGTAAAAAAAGATTGAAATTCTGTAATTTATGATAATGTAGATGAAATAGGAAATCATTATGTTAAGTGAAAAATGCCATGTACAGAAAGAGAAGTACTACTTGATTTCAGTCAAGTGTGGAATGTATGAAATTTGATCTTGTACAATTCTAGAGTAGAATAGTGGTTACTGGAGGCTAAGGAAAGTAGTAAGGAGGGAGCGATGGGGAAAGGTTGGTGAAGAAGTATTAAGTTACATTTTTATAGGAGGGAGAAGTTTTATAATGATAATGTAACCATATAGTTTAAAAAGTTAAAAGAAAGCATTTTCAATATTTTTGCCATAAAAAAGTGATAGATAAATATTTGAGGAGATAGACATGTCTAACGTGAATGTACACTGCATACATTGTATGTGTTTATCAAAATATCATATGGTACCCCATTTATATGTACAGGTTTTGTGTTTTTATGTATCAGTTAAAATAAATTTAACTAAAAAATCCCCAAAACTCTCTGTATAAATGTCATTTGCTTTCAAGTGAAATCTCTATTTCCTTTCAGTGTTTGTCTTTCATATATGATACATATATTCCAGCATATATCTAACTATAATGTAAGAAATATTAATTTTAAAATATATGGCACATCACCATGATATAACCTTATTTAATACATTTAATGGGTCCAGGTCTGAGACCAAGAACAAAATACTGACCGATTGGGCACAGTGGCACATACCTGTAATCCCAGTGGCTGGGAAAGCTGAGGCAGGAGAATCTTGAGTTCAAGGCCAGCCTCAGGAAAAATGAGGCACTAAGCAATTTAGTGAGACCCTATCTGTAAATAAAATACAAAATAGGGCTGGGGATGTGTCTCAGTGGTTGAGTGACCCTGACTTCAATCCCTGGTATAAAAACAAACAAACAAACAAACTACTGACTGACTTGCTTAGGGTCCAGGCAATTCTGAAGGATTTTTGACCCATTTCCACCATTTTTTGCCCCTCTCCCTATATGAATACATGATTGTATTTATAGCTTTAGCTACAAAATTGCCTGAGTTACATACTATATTATAATATTCATATTATTCAAATATATTAATAATGCTATACCTTTTCATTTCTTATTAGGAGCTACCCTTTTGCGATATCTTCAGACTCTTTAAATGTGTAAATCAGGTGACATTTTTAGGAGTACAATTTGGTTGCGGTTTGCTTTCAACTACATATTGACTTCTTATTAGCACCAACATATTCTAGAGGTCATCAATTCACATTTTATTCTGTTTCATAGAGATAGCCATACATTGTGAAGTGTCATTCTTTTCATCTTCCCCACCCACAGATGCTGTGTGAACAAATCCAACACACCGATTACAGCATCTTAAAATAAAGATATTACTTATGATGGCCTTTCTGATCAAAAATTAAAATATCTTCACTTGCCAACTTAGAATTTATAGTAGTCTTACAATCTTATACACAGAATATTATTGTGATAATTAAGCACATTGGTGAAAGAAACTCTCACAAACTTAAACAAAAAATAATTTAGCAAAAATTATTGAGGTTAGAAAGATCTAAGAAACCAAGAAATAGAAAAGGAAACCATACCAACTTTGATTTACAAGGTCCTTCCTGTTTAGAAGATAATACTGGTTTGCCAGTGATACCTCCACCATAGCTACTGTTAAATATCTCCAAATATACCTTCTGAAGCTTTTTGAAATTTAAAATGCAGGAATAAAGGCTTTTGATTGGCTGAAACCAAGTCATTCATCAATCCTCCTGATCCTCTAAGCTTCCAGGTGAGAGGTTTAGATTTGAGCAGTGGGAGACAGGTGCAGGCACTCTTGCGAATACTACACATAAGGAGAAATGGCAAATTCTCAGAAGTAGATTGGAACGCTTTTAGGAAACTTGCTATTTCTAATAGCCCATAACCCCTGAATCTGACCAATGGCTGCTATAAACTCTACAGTGTTTTTCATATGACCTACTACTTTACCCCTGATACTGCGCATAATCTCTCCTGATATAAACTGGTCTGGGAGTTTTGTGTTCCTGGTACTTTTGTGGTCAAATATACTAGCTTGATTACTGAGAAGGGAATAGGATTCTGTTAAACATAGTTTTAGCATTCCACTTCAATGCTGTTCATCTTCCTCAGATTTTCATAAATGACACTCACAAAAAATTCCACTATACTCCAAGCATGAATGTGAGGACAGAGGAGTGTTAATTTGCCTAAAATTCCTTAGGTGTTGCACTCTTTGAACCCAATCTACCTAGGTCTCATTTGGAAATAAGTGACACTTAACTCTGCTTCAAAAAGTGGTAGAATATTCTCACACTGTGTTGGAAGAACATTGCATTTCATGGCCTAGTGATCTATTTAATTCATTATGTCTGCCCTGATTCCATTATTTCCTAATTTTTGCTTGGATTTCATTATACTTTGGTTCCAACCTTAATAATGTGATTAATAACCTAATCTGGGCTTGGATGGATTCCTAGGTCTGGTTTCTGTTTGCTTCTTAAAATCATTAAATACATTGCTCAATTCCTTGTTTCATCTAATTCAGACCCATTGAATTATAGTAATTTTATCATGTTCCTTACTTGTGACCCCACCCTTCTCTGTGCTTCAGGCCAGTCCTGGATCTTATCCTCAAAGCCAAAGCAGTTTTTTTTTTTTTTTTTTCAATTCTTCTTACAAATGATAGTAGCACATCTGGCACTTTTTTTTTTTTTTAGGCCTGTAATGGTCTATTGCTACCCTCTAGTGGTCATCTCCATGTATCTTCACTTGAGATCTCTGTATTCATATCTTCAAATTGTGTATAATGGAATGAAGAGACAAGAACTTTAGAAAACCCATCAATTCAAGATTAGATATATTTTTACATCATTAAAATGTATGAATATGCTTAAAAATGCAGAATAGGTTTGATAAATTGATTTGACATAAAAAATAAGATTTACCTACCCTCTACTTAGAACATATGTTTCATATGGAATTATGGCATGCAGGAACATCAGAGAAGATATTTGACTTTTGTTTATATTTGATATTTGTTCACAAGAGAATATAATATCAAAACAAAATTTAATGAATGGAAATGTGAACATATATTTATAAATTCAAATAAGAACAGAAATATTTTGCAATATTTATGGGGACAGAATTATTCACTGCCCATCCAGATTTATTTCTCTTTTTTATTTATTTAGAAAAGTAGAAACTGTTTCATTGACATAGAATTGTATTCTATTTTATTTAATTAACCTTATTCAGTATTCTCAAGAATATCAGGGTAGATAGAAATGGATGTGAAGTAAACAATTTAAAGTAAACAAATTAAGCTAATCTTATCCCTTTTCCTGACAGTGTATTACAACTTCTATTTTTATTTCTGGCACTTCTACTACACTGACAATGTACCACTTTTCTCAAATAATAATAACAACAACAACAACAACAACATTGAACATATATAAAACACTGGCTTTATATTAACTCTTTTTTTTAGAGAGAGAGAGAGAATCTTTTTTGTAGATGGACACAACACAATGCCTTTATTATTATTATTTTTTATGTGGTGCTGAGAATCAAATCCAGATCCCGCCCATGCTAGGCGAGTGCTCTATGGCTGAGCCACAATCCCAGCCCTATACTAACTCTTAATTACTTTACATGCAACTCATTTATTTCCCCACAACAACCCACTGAGAAAGATATTGTTATTTGCCCTAATTTGCAAATGAGATCATCAGAGCTTAAAGAATTTGGGTGACTTGTGTAGGTTATATAATTAGTCAGGGGCAGAGTTGGGATATGAGCCCAAGTAATTTCACTCTAGAGCCAAAATGCTGAACTCTATACCTACTTATTTGACAATAGGTTATCACTAGGAAAAGTGTGTTGCCCTCTAGGGGTGTTGAGTTCATTGTCTCAGCTCAGCAAAGAGTTCATTGTCTCTGCTTACACAAAGAATAGCAAGCTAAAAGATTCATTGCAAGAGCAAAAGTAACCATGTAACAGACTTCTCCAAAGATAAGGGGCACAGGAATCAGGAGTTTGATAGGCAAGTACTGACTTGCTCTTTTTATGGGCTTTGGGTATTCCTCCCTAGTGAAATCTCCCCTCTCAACACTCCCCTCATTGTCACTCATTGAACCCCCTTGTGTCCACATGTCTATCTTAGATCCCCCACTTATGTGCATGAGCATGGAAGTGTCTGCCTGACTGGGCCCCCCACTCATGTCCACGAACACCTTTGTCAATTGGGAAGTTTGTCTTACTGGAAGACCCTCTTTGTTCTCATATTTTCTGGGTCTGCCCCCGATTTCCTAATTTGCCATCTTGCCCTGACTGCCTATGCAGTTCTAAATCTTCCTCAATTCCTCTCTCAGAGGACACGCTGACTACTGCTTGGAATTGGGATGATGATCGCTCTGGCTACTTCAAGCTGAAAAGGATCATAGTGAAGCTAAAGTCTGAGTGTCCTCCCAGGGAGAGATTAAAGCAAAGAGATGTCATTAGGATGGTCCAGAGGTCCTCAGTAAAAACTGGCAGGTGCATTCATGTGGGGTTCCATCTGTACAACCATCTGTTTACTCAGCCACAAATATGTCTCAATCGCAAATAACACATTTGGATAGAGAAAAAAAAATCACATTACTTTTTTTTTCCTTGTGTAAGAACCAATTACATGAGGTAAAGCCAAATAAGAATGTAAAATAAAGTGTATAATATGAAAATTACATAAAATATGTTGCTCGGACTATATGATGCTATATAGTCCCTATATAAGATAAACCAGAACATTGCATATAAGGTGGCTGTAAAGTTTTCCAATGGGTTATAGGAATATAAATGGCAAATCATTTCCTAAAAAATGACATCATTTACAATAGTTAACTTTGTTGGTACTTTTTTTGTATTAAAGTATACATATTATTCAGAGAGCAAAGAGTTTAGTTAAACAAAATGTTAACATTAGTATCTTTATTTAATGTAGCAAGAGTAGACTTATTGAACACGGTTAGGAATTTCTTATCATAGTCAAGAGCATTTTGGTGAGGCAGGATTTTCATGGGCAGCAATTGAGCATTGTCAAAGCTTGAGCTACCTTTTGTCCAGAATTGCAGTCTTCTGGTTAACCTCTTAAGGTCTATTGAGTTTACTATACCCAAACCAGTTCCGGCATCACCAAGCAAAGTATTTTACTAAATTATTTTCCTCTGGTTAAATTGTTTCAAAATAGGAAAACTCCAATTAGCAAAGACACATTGTTACTGTTGCAGTGAAGCTACCTTGTATCCATATATAAGTAATAGTAGTCTAAGCAAGTAAGATATGCATATAGTTGGATGGAGTTAAGGATATTCTGTGAATTTAGTACCACAGTCAAGGTTCCCAGGAAAATTGCCGCAGTCTGGTTGGGCACAAAATCACGAGCCACTCACAGCCTTGTAGATTCAAACAGCAAGTCTTTATTCCCGACCTCTCACCGGCACTCTACACGCACGTTCTGGGGAAAATCCACACCTCCACCAGGCTCTGCATCCCAAAATACTCTCTGAATCCCACGAGAACTCAACAGGAACTCAAGGAGCAGGCAGGCGCCTGAAGCAGCAGGATACACCCTATTCCCAGCAGGATACACCCTAAACCTGGACCCACCCTAATCCAGCAGGATCCTCCCTAAACCCGGATCCACCCTGGTCCTTGAGCAGGATCACCTTTCTCAAACATTCATGCAATGTCACTGCAAATGACCTGGGTCCAAGGCAAGCCCATTTCCACAATGGAGAGTCCTCCCTCTAAGCAACATTGGGTAGGCTGACAAAGAAATTGCCACGCGTCATTCCTACTTGGCTATGGCTCTCAGCAGAAAATGATTCCTGAAACATATTTTGTGCACTGCTAATGGTCACCATTAGGTTTTTCTGGAGATAGATTTAAGTATATGTGAACATGAGTACACAGAACAGAGTGGGTATGCCTAAATAGGTGAGAGCTAACAATAGCCTATGTTTAGGGCCCCAATCTTGTCAGAGTTGTTACCATTAACACAATAGCAGAAAGTAGTGACTGATATTGCAATCAAAAGACTAATAAAACCAAACATATCACTTAGCTAATTTAAACAAGAACTTGAGGTCTTCTATCAATTCCCAGGTGTAGGGGTCCTTAGGAGCCTCCATTGTGGTGGGCTCAAAAGGGGGTCTCGAGGCTTTAAGGTGAGTATGATGTACCCAGGAGTCTTGTCCTGCTACATGAGCTGATAAATGGATGGATATGATTATAGGGAAATGACCCTCCCTGTTAGGAATATGTAACCTGTTGTTTGCTTCTATAGTTTTTGCTAAACAAAGATCTCCAGGACCCTTGGTGATCTCTCTCTGGAAGTTCTTTTCAAATTTTTGTAAGTATCTGGTGAAACATGGCCAGCTGAGTTACATGAAATACTAATTGAAAGGACTCAGAATCTAAAAGTAAATAGACAAAAATGGCTTTCCATACAGGGACTCAAAATAGAGTTAGACCCTGTTGGGGTTTGGTCCAAAAGTTATATCGCATCTTTCCATGCCAAATCACAAAGGTTTGATAGCTGTTGGAATGTCTCGATATATTGCTCTGGGTTTTAGTGTACCTACCTAGGTCCTTTTGTACATCCTTTAGTCCAATCAGTGAGAAAGGAATGTGTACCATCTCAGGTCCAAATTTTCCTCCTGGCATTTGTCGAAGGGGAAACATATCCTGGGTAAGGAGTCTCATGGGCATTCCCTGGCCATGGGAAAGGTTTGTGCCTAGATAAAGGAGGTCATGGTTTTAAGCATATTTCCTTTGTTTTTGGTCCCCTTAGACTAGGATAAAGTGGTAAGTGGGCTTGAGAACTGGAACCTCCTCTTTAAGTGGAGCAGGTATGATTTCCTTTTCATCTGATGGAGGCTTATCATCCTCCAGCAAAGAATTTTCCTTTTCTGGGGTGTTTTATCTCTGGTTTAGAGCAATACATAGCTGCTAAGGTCTGAGTGTCAAGTTTACAATTCTTTGCTAGTTCAGGGTGATCCTTTAGATAAAAGAACAATTGTACATAAGGAACTTCACTGCATTTACCACCCCCACCCCCCATTTACAGAATATTACTGTAGAATGGCACTATAGTTTTTAGTCCCCTCTGGTGGCCATTGTTATCCATCTCACAATGGATACTAAGGCCAGCCATCAGTGCAAAAGAAAATCAAGAATAGGCTGAGGATATAGCTCAGTTGGTAAGTGTTTGCCTCATATGCACAAGGCCCTGGTTTCAATCCCCAGCACCCCCCCGAAAAAAAAAAATAAGAAAAGAAAGAAAGAAAAGAAAATCAAGGATTTTAATTTTAATTTGGGATCCACCCTATCCCAGTTTTTGAGCAGACAGAAGGGTGAGCCTTGTGGGATTTGAAAGAATTGGATCCCTAATGGAAACAAAAAGAAAGAAGACTTGATGTAGGTTCCCGAGTCTCCATCTCACTCTTTTACACATCTGGAAGGGCAGCTCCAGCCTGGAGCCAGGCAGACTGGCTTGTCCCAAATGTATCTAAGAGGGACCACTGTTTTTTATTTTATTTATTTATTTATTTTTTTTTAGAAAGAGAGAGAGAGAGAGAGAGAGAGAGAGAGAGAGAGAGAGAGAATTTTAATATTTATTTNTTATCCCTAAATCAATATATCTATCTATCTTTCTATCTATCTATCTATCTATCTCAGAGTTAATTTGACCTTTATGTGTGTAGAAGAAGGGGAACACGGGAGGAAGGAAGGAAGAGAAGTGCTGGGACTGAAATGAAAAAACTATGTTTCATGCATATATGATTATGCCATTAAACCCCTCTATTATGCATAAGTATAATGTACTAATAAAAAACATAAAGATGGCCAAATTTGGAATAGGGTATATTGGTTATCTGGTTTATATACTGAAATACACTGGTAAATATTGTGACTCAAATAAGGGAAATGGGTAAAAGAATATCCTACTGGATCTGAATTTAGTTTTAATTTAATGTTTTCTTTTTATTGGTGCTAGTATTTTTCTTAATATTAAAAGCTGCATGTCTGCTCATATGCTCATATTCTTTGCCTGGATTTTATATATATATATATATATATATATATATATAATCCTTGTCTTTGTCCTTGATATTGGACAATTAATAATACAGACTATGGACAAGGATGCAGAGTTTTTGCTAAATTTCATATAGTTCAAGATTAGTGAGAGTTCATCCTTAGTTAGATCCTTGGTCAGTTCTCCTAGGCTTATTTTCTCATGGGTAGTAAAGACAGTAATAAATGGATACAAACGTAATTTTTGGTGCTATGTATGTTGATGCTGTGAATTTCAAGTTATCTATCCTTGTGTCCTGTAAATCATGTGAAAGTATAAGATGGCATATAAGATTAAATTTCAGTGAAAATATTCTTACGATTTTCTTCCTTTGTCTTTAAGGGTAAAGTCTAATTAGTCATAGTCACTACCAAAAGAAAGTACTTGTTATTGACCCTCACTTTTATAATACCATGTTTTGGGTAAGTGTACTTATATATTTGATACCAAGTGTTATTTATAAAATTGTTAGGGGTTACAAAGATGTGAAAAATCATTAAATAATTAAAATTCATCAAAATTATTAGAGTTATGAAAGAGTTATAAAATGCTGTGAGTTAACCATGAGGCAAGTTGTAAACTAGAAGGTGTAGAAAAGAGCATCTTCAGGCTGGCCTGCCTGGTGGTGTCTTTTTTGGAAAGCAAAAGTGATCTTCCAAGAAGGATTCTTGACAGTTTGCTAATTATTTCCTTGTGTAGCAGTTCACTATTTTGGTATATATGTACAACGACCTCTCTATTGGTCTGATTTTATTTATCAGAAAAAGTAGACATTTTCCCAAAGTACATAGGTTCATCTTCTTTCAGTGAATGTGAGAAGTCATTGCCAGATAGTGGTACAATTGAGAGTGCTGTTTTCATGTTATGGTGTCTTAAATAAACAGTAGCCTTCTTTTTCAAGCTTGAGCTAGAGTGTTTCTCTTTACCTCCCATTGGAGACAAAAGATATCATTATATTATTGGGTTAAGATCACAGATTCTGGAATCAGATTATTTTGTTTCAAATCCTATCTTTACAACTTGCAATGTGAACTGTACCTCAGCTTCTCTTCTGTAAAGTGATATGAAATGAGGAATAGTTTCTGGCCTATTATAGGACAGTAATATAGACTTAACCACAAACTACCAAGTTACTATGCAACCTAAACTACCATCAAAAATTGGATGTTATCTGATTCACCAAGCCATACTGTTGAGCATGCAGAGCTGCATTCTATTATCAAAATTAGAAGTGGTCTTGGAGAAGAAAAGGAGAAAGAGAGAATTGGAAAATCAAATTTCTGACCCTAGCTCTTCCTGGCTAGAAGGATAGTTTCCAACAGCCCCTAGATATGACCAACCCCAAAAAGGTACTTCATCTTGCACCAACAGATCTTAACCGTACTCTGTTGATTAAGGTTTAAAAGTAACTTTTCTCAAGATTTGCTCAAGAGGGCTGGGGTTGTGGCTCAGCGGTAGAGTGCTCGCCTAGCATGTGTGAGGCCCTGGGTTCAATCCTCAGAACCACATAAAAATAAACAAATAAAATAAAGGTTAAAAAAAAGATTTGCTCAAGAAGGCAAAATAGAGTTGATTGTCCCCCTTTCTAAACTCTATATTCCACGAATCATCCATAGGGACAGATAAATCCCATAAAAAATCCCTAGACAACAGACAACTTTTGGCATTCCTCTCCAGACCCTGCTCACTTTGGGAGCTCTGCTTTTCTTCCATTACTCTAGTAAATCCTGTTACTTCGCTCTCACCCTTGTGCCTATTGCAAGACAAAGAACCTACCCATCTGCCTTCCATGTTACAGTATTCAGGAAATATTTGTGCCTTTATATTGAAGTGTTTCTCCTATGTTTTCCTCTAGTATTTTTTATTTTTACATATTATATTAAGATATCTGATCCATTTTGATGTTATTTTTATACAGACTGAGAGATAAAGATTTAAATTCAATCTTTGCCTATCCAGTTTCCCCAGTACTATTTGTTGAAGAGGGTCTCTTGTATCCAACATAATAGTAATAATTATTATTTTTGGTACTGGGGATTAAACTCAGGGGCACTCGACCACTGAGCTAAATCCCCAGCCCTATTTTGTATTTTATTTAAGAGACAAGGTCTCGCTGAGCTGCTTAGCCCCTCTCTTTTGCTGAAGCTGGTTTCGAACTTAAGATCCTCCTGCCTCGGCCTCCCAAGTCCCTGGAATTACAGTGTATGCCAACACACCCAGCTCCAACATAATTTTTGCACCTGTGTGAAGAATCAGATGCCTGGGGAATTTGAAGATTGTAAAAATGAGCTAGGCAGTGTTTCCTGATTTCCTCACATCACATAAATAAGATAGAGAAGTAACAACAGATCTGAGAGGTGACAAAACAAATGCTCTAAAACCCAATGTTATAAAGTCTGAGACCTGAAGAATCTGAATGTTGGTTACCAGAGTTTAAAATAAGCATGGAGTTCCTCAACCTTGAACCTAGACCAGTGTGAGAGAAGGGTAGAGGGAAAACAGAGAAAGAAAAAGAAAGGGAGTAGAAAAGCTCAGAAGCTTACCCCTTAATAGCATTTGGAAAGAAAACCAGTAAAAATTAAAATGTGACAGGAACAGTAGTGTCCTTGAATCAGATCATACAGTGTAAAACCAAATTATGAATAGAAAACCCTGCCTGACACCAAGCCAGTATGGAAAGCCCACAGTTGACCAGTGAACCCTGTTAAGTCAACCTACTTCCCACTTCAGAGAGCTATGAATTGTACCAGAGTACACGTGCAGTGGGTTCTTTGAAGAATATGAGTAGCAAGAACTTGTAGAGGGATTGCTACTAGCTGAATGTCACTTACATCCTCTTCCCATCATTACAAACAATGTGAACAGGGTGGAGTAGTCCCACTTGGGAAGAGCTCCCACAACCCAGCACTCTGGTCAGCTGCTGCTCAAGCCCAGTCAGACACAAAGCAGATGCCCCACATTTGGGTGGTGGAAGTCTGAGCAGTAAGAAAGTTTAGGCACTGAACAGAGAAAAGGGAAAGGGGATTGCTTAGAACTGCTGTTGCCACCTGTTGATGTTGTAGAGATTCCTTAGGGGAAGTTGCTCAAGTCCTTAGAAAACTAGAGATAGTCCCACTGATCATGGGACTATGTGAGGCCAATTCAGAGAGAAACTGCCTGAATATCCAGTGCCATAGAAGTACAGATCCCCATATTGTGGCTATAACTTGGTGGAAAGCCTTGAAAAGAACTTGTCTACATCCCTAGGAAGCTTAAAGGGAAAATACCAGGATCAATACCACAGCCAGTGGAAGATCAGTCAAGTCAGAAATTTGCCTGGGCCCAAGACAATGCAAAGCAATGACCCCTAGCTTGATTCATCTTCACCCAGACTTGTCCCTTAGTGTGACTCAACTCCCAGCCTGACCTTCCACCACAACTGTGGAATGATAGGACACTCTTTTCTGTCTCTTTTTTTATTTGTTCTAATTAGTTATACATGATACTAGAATGCATTCCGACACATCATTCATAAATGGAGTATAACTTCTCATTCTTTTGGTTGTACCTGATGTAGAATCACACAGGTCATGTAGTCATACATGCACATATGGTAATAATATTCAATTCATTCTACTATCATTCTTATCTCCATCCCCCTCCCCTCTTTTCATTTTCCTGTGTGAGTACCTCTATTCTTCCTTAACTCCTTCCCCCCTTAATGTAAATTAGCATCCTCATATCACAGAAAGCATTTGGCCTTTGGTTGTTGGGATTGACTTTTTAAAAAATATATTTATTTATTTCTATGTGGCACCGAGGATCAAACCCAGTGCCTCATGCGTGCGAGGCAGGTGCTCTACCACTGAGCTTCAGTCCCAGCCCATGGGATTGACTTTTTTGCTTAGCATGATATTCTCCAGTTCTATCCATTTACTGGCAAATGCCATGACTTCATTTTTATCTGAGGCTGAGTAATATTTCATTGTGTATATATAATGCAATTTCTTTCATTTTTTAATTTTTAATTATTTTTGTAAATTTCATTTTAGTTTTTACACAAAAGGAACACAACTTTTCATTTATCTGGTCGTAAATGATGTAGAGTCACACCATTCATGCAGTCATACATATACATAGGCTAATAATGTCTGTCTCATTATACCATCTTTCCCTGTCCACACCCTCTCCCCCCACCCCCTCCCCTCTGCCCAATACAAAGTTCCTCCATTCTTCCCTTGCCCTCCACCCTCATAGATCAGCAACCACTTATCAGAGAAAACATTTTGCCTTTGTTTTGGGGGATTGGTTTACATAACTTAGCATGATATTCTCTAACTCCATCCACTTACCTGTAAATGCTGTAATTTCATTCTTCTTTAATTTTCATTCTTCATTGTGTATGTATACCACAGTTTCTTTATCCATTGATCTATTGAAGGATATCTAAGTTAGTTCCACAGTCTAGCTATTGTGAATTGAGCTGCTATAAACATGGAACTAAGAATAGGCAGAAAATAATGGCAGAAGCATATGGTGGAGGAGTGCTGTTTCATTTATGGCATCCAGGAAACAGAAAAAGCAGAGGGTAAGGGGATACATGGAAGATCAACCCTTCCAGGGCATTCCCTCAGTGACCTACTTCTTCTAGCTATCCCCCACTTTCCTAGAGTTGCTACCCAGTTAGTTCACTTAAGTTGGGATGAACTGAGTAGTTTATAGTTCTCATAATCAAACCATTTCCCCTCTGAATATTCCTGAATTAACACCACATATCCAAACCTTTTTGGGGAACTTTTTGAGGAACACCTCATATTCAAACCATAACACCATCCCTTTTCAGTTTTTATTTTGTGAATACTTCCATGTGTCTTATTAAGTTTCACATGCTGGTCTCAAATTTGTAATCCTCCTGCCTCAGCATCCAGATTACCTTAAATGACAGGCATGTGTCATTGTGCTTGGCTCAATATTTGATTTTGAACCTTTATCATTCAAGAAGGTGCCTGGTGAACTTTCTGCTTTGCTTCAAAGCTTCCTCTGAAATGTATTATTTTGACATATCAAAAATTCACAATAATAAAGCAAGATGGTAGACTAGAGCATTTGATCCTCAATTTCTTTTTATTTTTTTTAAGATAGGCTCTTGTTGTGTTGCACAGGATGACACTGATCTCATTGTCCTTTGACCTCAGCATCCTGTGTTTCTGGAATTATAGGTATAAACCACCACACTACCTTCCTCTAATTTTATAGAATAGATTTTGTAGTAAAGTATTTTCTCCTGATGATATGTCTTAGAATAATTGTTGAGTATGCTATGTTTTCTTTTTTTATGCAGTAGTGTAGGCACAGTATAACTTTTTTTCAGCTATAATCAATGTTGGTGAGGACTACCAAGCTGAGTTTGCCTACAGCTATGAATGCCACCTGTGTCCGTGAGTGCCGCCATACACCTTTCAGTTTCTGTGGGTTTCTGAGGACAGGACCACTCTGGCAGAACTGGCAAGTAAGTTGCCATTGGCACAACAGCAGAAGTAGTGCTATTGTCAGATTTTGTGGGCTAACCAGGGACAGAGCCACTCAATTCGGTCCAGGCATGTACAAGGTGTTGTGCAAGGCAATAGTGATGGGGTTTGGGTGCATTTGATTTCAAACCAACACCATGCAGCAGCTGCCCTGGGTGGGGGAATATACAGCATGGATTGGGCTCTGTCTCGGGAGCAGTGAAATGTTGTATACTCCCTTGAATCTTCCCAAACTAGGCTTGGGACTCACAGGAGATACAGTATTCCTTAACTGCAAAACCTTCAGGTGTCAATGGCATCAGTGAATTGCTGGGAGCTTCCCATTTAACTTTTTTATATCATGGGAAGACTTTCCTGGTTTCAAGTTTTTATGACCAGAGCAGTTATGTTGTCAATGTAAGGCAATTTTTCCCCTTTATTACAAGGCCATCCTAATTCTTTGTGTTCAACAACTTACCTGTTTTATTTGCACCATACTCTTGCATTCTTCTTCAAATATTCTTGCCCAAAGCAATTGTATATTCTTTGTTTTTGGTTCTTCATTTTGGGAGCCAGATACATCTGGTCTCTCTAGCCAGCCATCCCAGAAGAGTGCGCTCTCTCTCTCTCTCTCTCTCTCTCTCTCTCTATATATATATATATATATATATATATATATATATAAAGTTTTTACATGAATTTATTCATTAATGGATTTTAATTTAATAAAATAAGGAAAAAGCAATATTATATCTACCTTTATCTTCAGAAATTGGCTGAAGACATTAAATAACTGCAAAACACTACATTATTCTGCAGGTATCCCACCCATTTTTATTTTTTAAAATATGCCTATAGACATCCTAAGCAAAATGTTATTGTGGCAGATTAACAAGCTTACTTAAATATAAACTCTAGAACAGGGATAAATAGAATTATGCAGATTCTTTATAAGTCAATGGGATAGTTCTGATTAAGAACAGGTTACTATTTAAGCAAGTCTCCTTTGTCTACATTGGCTGATTTTTCAAGAGATTTATAGTTGTTTCTAATTTGATTGCTGATATTCTATACCAGCACAATGTACTGGGAGATAAGTATTTTTTTTTTGTACTGGGGATTGAACCCAGGGACACTCTACTACTGACATAAATTCCCATTCCTTTTTATTTTAAAACAGAGTTGCTCTAGATTGCCAAGACTGGAATCAAACTCATGATCCTCCTGCCTCAGTCTCTCAAGTCTATGGGATTACAGGTGAGTCCCACCATGCCTGGCTTAGTACTTAGGTTTAAAAGAACAAATAGTTATCTTGCATGTCAGGTACAAACCATTGGAATAGCTGCCTGAAGCTCTGCACTGAGAAGCCTGAGCTCTTACCCAGGAAGACTCACAGTAGGAAGAGGGTTGTGATTGATTAGCAGTTATCTGCTATAGGGGTGGGAAGGAACATGTATGGCATGTTGACCCAGGATGAGTCTACAATAAGTCAGAGTGAATCACGAATTCTCTGTATTCTAAATCACAGTAACAGAAAATGAAAGGGTAACAAACACAGGAGATATTAGCCTTTACAACAATAATATTATATAACAATAATGATATATTATAATATATAATTATATATTAATGCTATGATATATAACATAATATGCAATATATTATAATAATGTTATATGACAAAAATATCATAATATATTATGACATTCTTTCAAACTATATCAGATTAAAAAATGTCAAGTATGAATATTTTATAATTAAAATCCTTCAGATTTTTTCACTTATAGGTTATATGAATACACAATAGATATAAAAACTATGATTTAATTTATGCTGTGTTACTATTGTATAAATCCCATTTAAATATTAAAAAAATCACAGTAATAATGATCCATAGGTTACTGGAGCAGGGGCTTTAGAATTCCAGATGTAATAATCAGAAGATACTAGTTTCCGGTGTGAACTTATTTTTGGTTTTCCTGATGGCAAAAACTTGAACTGAATGTTGATCCACATAACATCCAATGAGTGTGTAATCTAAGATGCTAAAATGAAGCTTTACATATGCTGTATCTCCAATACAAATCTGGTCAAATGGTTGCTTGTCATGGCTCTTGGCTCCAAAGCTTATAGTTCCAGAAAGACTAATTTCCATTGATTTGGGGAACTTCTGGCCAATAATCCAGATCAGTAAGCTTTTCTCTTGAAATACTTCAAACTGGCCAAAACTAACTTTGTGTTCTAATTGTGTAATTGGACCTCTATTGTAAAAAGGTATATGAGCTTCACAGAATTCAAAATTATTTTTCACACTTCATGAAGTTTTATTTTTAGTTGTATTTCTTCTTCTTTCATTTGATAGAAACCCAAAATCGGTGGTACAGGGCTGGGAAATATAGTAGCATAAATTGAATGACTCTAAAGGTGGAGCTAATGGAAATTTATAAGGCCCACTAAATGCAGAATCATCCACTGCATCAATGCTGCTAGAGATCAGAATGGCAGAATCAAGAGAAGTCACACAAGGATGAACTAGAATATCTTGAAGTGGAGATCCATTGGTGGGGAGGTTCAAGCTGATGGTGACATTTGGCATGATTCCTTCTAAATCACACCTGCAAATGACTGCTCCAACAACTTGCCATGTATCTGCTATATCCTGTTTATCATATTGCATGAATTTTACCTTTTCAGTGATAGAAACAGAAACCTGTGGTTTTCCTTTGTATGTTCCAGCTTTCCAAGCTGGCTGTTTCTGTGGCTGAGACACAGAAGCAAAATTAATATTATCCAATGAATTCTGTAAGTTGGCATCCAATAAAGTACTAAATGGAGAAGCCTGAAGACGCAAATTAGGCAACTGGCTCAATTTTGTATTTAGCTCAGTATCATTTTTTTGACTAGAATAAAGAAAATCCTGTATATCAAAAAGAAGTTCCAAGCCTTGTGAAATTCCACTGATGCTAATTAATGGTGGACGAGGGGAGAGAGTTTGTTCAACAAGTGGAACACTAGCATATATCATGCCATTCTTCAGAAAAGCAACCACTGCCCAGAGTTCTTCACCTCCTACTGAAAATCTATAGATGGTTGTTTTATTGATGTGGGTACAACTATCACGACGCTCTACGAAGTCCTTATCGTCATCCAATAATCTAAGTTCAAAAAGGAGTGCTTTAAGAAAGGGACCATCTTCAGGAATAGGCACGTAACTTGCTCCATTGAATACTTTGGCTCTCTTTTCAACGGTTGGATAACGTCAAAGTCGTCGCCACCAAGGAATAGCGCAGACCGGCTTTCTCCGTGGGATTCTTAACTGAAGTCCTGAGATTTGCCCTGCGCCACACACGAACTCACTAGAGATGCTGGCTCTTTCAAGGGAGGCAAATAAAACCTCTGACTCTATCCTGGTCAAAACACATCACAAAAAGTTCTAAAAATCCGCACCTAGAATCTTGAGAAACTTATCCCCAGCAAACCCAGTACTTTCTTTAAATATATTTTTTGACATTTCCATCAACAGTATTTTATGATAGCAACAGAAAATAGATCGAGACATTATTCAACATAGGAATTTTGGAAGGACACATACTTTGAAACAATGGTAGTCTTTAATTTTCCAACTAGTAATTCTCTGTTAGTATCACATCAGATTATAAGATTTCACAAATAAATAGTGATGGCACTATTATTTTGACATTTCAAATCCATTCCTAGGAGCTTAGCTTGTGGCACAGTCTGGTGCAACTTTCCAACCTAATTCTAGCCTCTTGTCAGTGCAAAAACATGGACTGCCTTTGAAGCTCAGTTTGACTTTTCTCTCTGTTATCTTATAGGAGGTGGTATGTAGGTGTGTGGTGGAAATTGGTAATCAGTGACTTTTCCACCAAAACCTTCCTAGATTGAAGGAGGTGTGTGTGTGTGTGTGTGTGTGTGCGTGTGTGTGTGTGTTTTCTGTTTTTGCGGGGATTAGGGTAGAAAGAAAATTGACTTTACTGCTGCCCACTACCACCCAATATAAGCCATCTGGAAAATGGATCTATAAAAAATATAATCTGCAGATGTTAATCTATTGCCAATGCACTGAGAACGGGTTATATAATTCAGGCAGTTGTGCAAAAGAAGGCTGCCACTTGGCTTCTGGGACACATGGAGCAGATTTTCTACAAGGTAAAGCTGTAAGGGTTGGGTATGGTGCTTCACTAGATTTACACACATTCCCATTGTTCTTATGAAGTTTCTAGCAGTTTTGTTGATTAAATGATTCTCATGTTTTATGAGTCCTTTGATTAGTCCTAGGGACCTTGCATGATTATCTTTTTTTTGATGAGTTTAATAGATTTTATCTATGAGGTAGAGTTTTCCACAAGTTCCTCACACTGTCATTCTAGAAGAACTGCTTTCAAATATTTGCTTATTCCATTATTTGTAAACATTTTAATTATTAATTATGGTTATTATAAGATATGAGAAGATGGTAAATAATGTATAGTAAGATTTAAGCAAGGCAAAACAAATAATATGCAACTTTTGGAGGTAAGATAAAGTGAGTGAGCTTGCAAATATGGATGGATATAGACATTCAGGAGAATAGAAAACTGTCATTTAGAATTAGAGAACATTTTTCATACTTCCTACAGCCACATCTATTGAAGTGATTTAAGAATTCCTAGAATATATGGCTATTGGTCTATAGATGGAGAATAGATCTAAATCAAATGAGGTATAGAAGTTTCTTTGGTAACTACTTTAAAGGCGAGAGGTAAAATGTGAACCCAAATTAGGTTTAGGTCTATCTTTTGTTATCAGGAATGGAGATTATTCTTAGTAGCCAAATAAAAATATATGTGAATAGGGATCCCTGAGAATGCTACAAAATGTGTCATTTTTAGGGCATTGATCACAACCAAGACAGTGTCATCATTTATGAGGCAGTTCCCCCTCATAAATAGCACCTAGACCTCTACGGGGAAGATATATAGTCAGAGAACATCTGTCAGTAAAGTTTTGTATGTTCTTTCTTAGAAATTCTGGGAAGAGACTTCATTTATATTGTTCCATGGGTGCTGACATGGCCATACTATTTGAATGTAAAGGGTTTATAAAGGAAACTTAGCAAATATTTGAAGTAAGAATAATGTTTTTTTTTTTTTTCAGTTGAACAAGGAGATGGTAGAGATTTTATGCATAGGACCTATATTATGCAAAGACTTGAGATTACCCAAAATGTCTTTGGGACTTGAAGGGTGGGAAACAGCAATGAGGAATAAGACTGAGGAGGTAAGCAGAAGATGCATCAAAAATACTGTTAAAATCGTGGTAATAAATTTAAACTTCATGTTGTGCATCAGTAGCAACTTCATTTCTATAAAAGTTTTTAGGAATTTCATGGATATCTGCAGATGCCAACATGAGAATGTTAAGCTGAACCTAACTTTTCTTCTTTAATAAGAATCATTTTTTTTTACTTTTAAATTTATTTTTTAGAGATACACTTCCAAGTAGTAATCCATTGGGAAGCTGCTATATGATGAGGAGACACTGGAAAGTTTTAAGCAAGGGAATGATAATTTAATTTTCATTTTATGAAAATTCTTATAATTTCTGGGTAAACAACGGATTAGAACATGGACATGAGTGAAGATAAGAACAGTTAGGAGAGTATTAAACAAATGAGCATTAAGGATTTTTGTTTTCTAAAGTACAGGGAGTAGAAATAAAGAGGCATGGAATTTTAAGAGCTAGTTATTATGTGTAATTTATGACAAAAAGATAGGAAATAAAACTCATGCACAGATCTATTACCAACTACAATAACTATCAATATACTACTTTCTCATCTTTTAATCCCTTTTATGTCTCCTCTCTCCCTAGATTGCATACATGTATAAAAGAAAAATGAGCCCTGTATTTAAAATTTGTTTGGCCCTAATATTTTGGTTTGTATCTTTGAGCCTTCATCTATCCCAATAAATCTTAAATTTTATCTTTTCATGTTAACTCATATTTCTTGAAAGTTCTATTCATGGTCTCTTAACATCTTTTCTCATTGGTCAGCTTTATTTTCAAGATTATATATTTTGTCTTCTTTGCCTGGAACTCTGTATTTCAAGTGGACTATTGTGCTGGTGATTCTTTCCAATGAATTTTTTAATATGGTTTTTTATTTTTTCATTTCAAGTATTTCTGCTTGATTTTTTTTCATAATCTCTGTTTATTAAGGTGATCTTTTGCTCCTATTTTCTCCTTGATGTCAATCCTTACATTATCCTTTACCTCACAGATCAATTTAAGTGAACATTATAAACTACTTCTCTGACATTTCTTCCAGTGTGGTGTTGATGGATTCTGTTATTAAGTATTTTGGCTTATTTGGGGATGATTTGTTCCCTTGCTTTTCTATGTTATTTGTGTGTCTAGTAATCTAACCATATGGGTTTTAGACAGTTTCTTCCCTGTGGACTTATAGTGTCCCTGATGGTTTCTAGCAGCTCACATTTTAGGGGGAGACATATAATAACAACATCCAATACAAACAATTTATAACATTAGACCAAATATTTCCTGCTATGCCACCTACAATGTTAATTGTCATAATAAACAAAAATTATATAATCACTTTTGCCTCAGTAAAAGCAGTAAGTTCACAAAAGAATTTTCAATTTTAAGTGGTAAAAAGGGATAAAACAGCAATGATATAAGATGTAATGATTATGAGGGAGGATTAAAGAAAGTAGAAATAAAAATTTAAAGAGAGATCAAGAGAGATTGGCTGTTAGCAAAGGAAATGAGAGAAAGAGAAACAAGGGAAACAGATAAGTGAGAGAAAAATGTATAAATTTAAAATTTAAAAAATAATACAAGAGCAAAACCAATACATACTAATCAAATATTTAGTCCTTAAAATACAAAATACTGATCCATGAAAAATAACTGCATTCAAAAAATTCTAGAAATGAGAAAAAAGAAGCAGATATGAATATGTATATATGTCCATGGACCATTCAGCTCACAATTGAATAGAGAAAAGAAAAAAGGAGGGCTGGGGATGTGGCTCAAGCGATAGCGTGCTCGCCTGGCATGCGCAGGGTGCTGGGTTCGATCCTCAGCACCACATAAAAATAAAATAAAGATGTTGTGTCCACCGAAAAATAAAATAAAAAAAATTAAAAATTCTCTCTCTCTCTCTCTCTCTAAAAAAGAAAAAAAAAAAGATCTTGATGAAAAGTTAAATAATTTTTTGTGTTCAAGTTCAAAAGATTCTAAGATTCCCTTCTGAGCTATGTTAGGTGGGGTTGCTGAAATGTGAAGGAAAATCCCGTAGGCAGAGCTCCTGGAGATGGAGTTTAGGCTTAGATGGGCTCCAGGTTCTTCGTTGAATGGCAGTTTTTGTGAAGATTTTAAATCAGTGTGCCTCCCAGGTTCAGTAGTTGCCTGTCCATGCTGGAAGACTGCCCTCCCAGGAAGACCTCCTGGGTTTTACTTGTGTGGTGGAGAAGCCAATTCATGCTTCCCTCAATGACTTGTGAATTCTGTGTTTTCTGGTCTCTTGAGTTCAGTCTCCAACTCAATTCCTCCCTGCCTTTTCAAAATCCTGGCCAGGAGTATCTCTCCTGGCCCATTCTTCTAGTGACTGGTCTGGAGGGAGAGGAAGGAAACCATGTGTGGGTTCCTTTAATAGATGTATCCCCACTATTTTCGTGTGCAGGGGTAGGGAGGGGATCATACTGGCAAATGTCCTGCCAGTGGCAGCTGCACTAGAGATTTCTTCTTTCTTTTTTAAATTTTTTTTATATCCAACATCCTGAGTCCCCAATCTGCCTTGAATATCCAGAACTAATTCCCAGTGAAGAAGGCTCCTTCCCATCTGACTGAGAAGCTGTCTGTTTGCTTTCTTGGTTTCACACCACAGACCAACCAGGGAAGAAACCCACCTTCTCTAATCTGCCATTTTGGTCTTCTGATCTCCACCTTCATATTAATTCTATAGTCATCTTTTTAAACACAAATCTGATTCTGTCATGTTCTTGTTTAATATCTGTGCAAACCTTACATAATGTTTTACATAATAGTTTATTATAAACTACATCAAGTTCTTTAATGTAGCACATAAGTCATTTCATATTCTGGCTTGTATGTATTTCTTAGATTCATATTTGCCATATTCCATTTATATACTCTCCATTATAGGTATACTTAGCATGAAGGTTTTAGAATGCATCATGATACATGATGCCATCATGTTTTTATATATGGACATTTTACTATGTATATTCCCATTCATTCCTCCTTCATGTATCTTGTGTCTCTTTAAAATCCATCATAAGCATTACAGTCTATAAAAAATCTTCCTGATCACTTCCTCCAGTCTGATTTATATGCTAATTCTCTGCATTCTAATGGTACCAAGTTAATATTTCTATTGTAGCACTTGATGTATAGGGTATGTTTTATTACAGCATTCACCCTATATTGTACTTTTGATGTTCATATCTATTTTTCTCTCATATGTTGTGAGATCCATGAGGGCAGAGACTTTGTGTCAGTTGACACAGTGTGTTCCCAAGGCCTGCTACAGAATAGGTGTTTTAGCAATGTTCATGGGGAGGCTGAGAGGGACACACAGAGAGAAAAGTAAAGGAAGAAAGGGAAATAAAGAAAATAGTCTGAAAAGTAGGAAGAATGGATATGAATGTTTGAAGAAAAGAAATGGAGAGGAAAAAATAAGGAAAGAATGAAGTAGGGACAGAAAAAAAGAAGGAAAGGAGGAAGGAATAAAAAAAATTCTTGAGAAAACAGAGGGTTTCTCACTGATTAAAAGAACTAAAAGTACATTTCAGAATTCTTAAAAATCATTTAAAGAGACAAGATAAAACTTCATTATATATAATCAATCATCATGTAGGTGTATAAAATTGTAAGGAATTCTTATGATAGATTATGACCTTTGCTTGTATCTACTTACTTGTTCTTTGTAGTGGCTTATTCTTTTACATGTGTGCTAAAGTTTCTGCAGCTTAAGTCTTCATTTGCTTGTCAATGAGCCTGTAGAACATAATCACACTCTTCAATTAGAACAAACTTGAAAAAATACAGTATTATCATTTCCTTGCTGTGGTAAATTGTAACTTAATGCAAAAGTTTCTGCCATTTTACATTTTCCAGAGCTTTCATTCATTCTTGCTTAGTAATTACAAATGGCTTATAAATAAACACTTGGGATGATTTCTAAAATGTTCTGCATTTACTTACAAGGTTGGTACTTCCATCACTAGGTCACTTAAGTGGTTTTGAAAGATTGTGTACAGGTTCATTTTACAATGCATTTGAAGTTTGTAATCCTGCTTAAATACACAAAAATAAGAAGGATTAACAAACTGCTGCTTGGAGGCCAAGAGAAGACAGAGCTAAGAGTAATCAAGATGAAAACTATAAGAAACATGAAATCAATTGGTCAAAAAGTGGAAGACTGTCAACAAAAATAATATGCTATAGACCCTCAAGGCTTTCTGTTTATGCTAGAGGAAGCCTAAAATAATCTGTGGTTTTTGATGCTTGATTTAGTTTTCCACAAGCCTAATTAACACCAGATTAAGTTTGCTGCCACTATAGTTTATGGCCCAGACTGACAAATACTTGCTGTTTATTTGTCTCCTGCACAGAAAGACTGGAGGCAATAATATAATGACATATTCAATAACATTGAAAACAACATGATAATTCTCATGTAAAGAAATTTGTGGGCTATTATAATAATTCTTAAAAAGGCAATTTTATAATGAACAAAAGTTCCCTGGAAACAACTAAATCATCTCATGTTCCATCTTGGTGTGACCACTTGGTTGGTTATAAAATGTAATCTAAAACATTCCCTGATTCAAGATGGGTCTCCTTTGTTTTAGAAAAATTGAATATGATGTCAACTTCTTTGAATTTGTAGCCAAGGGTAAGTAATCTCTTTTATATGAAGAATGTATGGGAAAGTTTAATTCAGGGATTTGCATTCAGATCAATGTAATGTGTAAGTGCATCTTGATACTCTCTTCTTGCCAACTTCCCTTCTTTTAGGTTTCAGTTTTTCCAGGACCAGAAAAGACTCCATAATCCCACCTCTGATGTTGTTGATATAGATTACAATTCAAGGTCAAGTTGGAATCATGCTACTTATTTGCTTTCTTTGGATCTTTCAACTCTGTGCAAGAGTTCACAGGGACACAATAAAACAGAAGATGTTTGCTTACATAAGTTAACAAACTGGCAGCCAGATTTTCATCTTGTTCCCTGAATGCTCTTTCTTGACTTCAAAGAGAGCGTGATACACATAGAAATATGCAAAAGGGTAAAGTGGGATAAGAAATCAGTATGAAAGGCCATCATGCTTTATTTATAGAATAAGGTATGACATACACCAGAAGTAAATTCACAACTGCCACTCCTGATGGAGAGACAACTTTAATAAAACACATTTAAAATAACTATTAAATACTATGATTTATACACACATATAAAAGAAGAGATAAATAAGGATTTCTCCAATACTGCCTCTTCTTGGTCCAGGTATTCCAGGAGCCCCAGCTTAATATCTCTCCAAAAAACCAGAAGAGAGAGAGGTTAATTTGCCTTTACTATTATTTATTTGGCTAGTTAGCTCTTAGCCTCAGATAATATGTTTTTTTTCCAAAATACATCATTTTCCTATTACTTCCCAAATTATTTTTCTTAAAAGTGTGAAAACATAGATTCCTTTCCTTCAGTCCCCTACACTTCAAATGCCTGAAGACATAGTACCATTGACCAAGAAAATTATGCCTAGGAGAGATTTTTAAAGTCACTTAACTCCTCCTTCTTTTTAAGGGTATATAATGCCCAATTTAAATATGGCTGTATATACATTAATTAAAGAATTTCTAAATAAAAGACAATAGTAGCCTCAATAGCCTACTTAGCATCTCAATGTTTCTCTCTGCTTCAAAATTTTATTTGAATTAAACTGTAATAATCTATGGATTATAGCATCAGGTTTATTTTCATAAAAGATGTGTTGGAAGCAATGTGTTGGAATAGCAATAAAAAAACATGGATGAATGATTCTTTAAGAACAACTGCAGAGTTGAATATAACTCAAATAATTGCAGTATGTTACTAAAATGTCCCTGAAAAAATAGGCTGCATAAAACCATTCTTTTGCATCTTTTACAACTTTACCCCAGCTAATAATTTTCTTTCTTTCAATATGTTCTTTGAGATATGATTTAAAGAAAGAAATGTGTACAGATCTTAGGTTAAAGCTCAATGACAGCTACATATATGGGCACATGTGTTCCCACCCAGATGAAGACAGAAAAGATTTCCAGCACCTTAAATGTTTCCTTTTGCCTGTACATAGTTAACATTCTCTGAATAACCATTATTCTGATATTTGTCACCATAGATTTGGTTTTTAAAATGAATTTTGTATTTGTGGAATAGTACAGAATGCAATCATTTGTGTCGAACTCCTTTTACTATGTCTATGAAGTGAATTCATGTTGCATTTATCATCATTTTATTCTTTTAAATAATCTTTTTTATTATGGTCTAAATGCATTGCTAAATACTTTATAAATGACAACTTGATTTTAATACATTAGGCATCTCATTGAAAAATAGAAAATTTGACTTCATAAATTTAATTTGTCCTATTCAGTACACACAATACTAAAAAATTAAAATCATACAACTGAGATAATCTCAAAAGGAATGTCTATTGGACATTCTGTTTTCTAACTAAAAGGGACATTCTATTTTGAGGCTGTCTCAATTATAAAATAAAATTATTATTGATATGGCATGATAAGCATGGTGTTACTAAAATTTAACTGTCATATTTCCATTTATCAATTGGATTCTTGATTTATGAAAATAATAGTATGATTTATTAACCCATTAAGTCCCAAGTTTTCAGTTCTATGACAATTTCAATGAAATTGATATAGGTGCATTAAAATGGATTGGGCAGGCTGAGGTTGTAGCTCAGTGGTAAAGCACCTGCCCAGCATGTGTGAGGCACTGGGTTTGACCTTCAGCACCACATAAAAATAAATAAATAAATAAATAAATAAATAAATAAATAGAATTATTTTAAAAATGTATTGGAAATCATAAACTAGACCATATATTATATTATTGTATTTATCACATTATAAAATAACAAAATGATGATATGATTGTATATGATATATTATGTATTATACAATTACTTATTATATACTATATTTAAATTTTTATAGATGTTACACATCTGGGTTTTTGGGACAGAATGAGCTAAGTTAAAAAGTAAGTTTTCTTCTTTTGAAAATCACATAAATGGAAAATTATAACTGTTGGCTCACCATTGGATGGCAGGATCATGTGAGCCAGCAGGGCTCACCAATAACATGATATACTATTTGAATTATTAGGAAGCATAGTCTAGTGGAAAGTTCTGGGAGCCTAAAGTTCTAAGGGAATGTACTTATGTCACAATGCTACATAGTGACTAGCATTTCCTTGGGTCTTTCTACTAGAAGCATTCATAAAGAATAATTAGAACATTTGGGAAAACTTAAAAGAGAAGGCAAAATTCTCAAAAGAGGAGTGGTTTTTCTACCTGGGGAGCAAAAGGAAGGGATAATAGATAAATTGTTTCTACTGCAAAAAAGAGTTTTTGCAGAAATGGAATTTCAGGTCTATGTCAGAGATGTGCAATAATTGGTATCAGGTTAATTTCCCAGTCAAGAATATTTTATTAGTTTACAGAATCTGTAAGCTTCTTAAAGGCTGATATCATATTTCCTTCATCTCCTGTAAACTGAGTATGGTTTCTAAAACATAAAAACAAAAATATCCTCAATAATTGCTAGTTGAATTGAATTACCTTTTAATCTTGCTTTAAGTCCTGTGAAAGTACAAGTGATGTCATTGATGCTGTCTTAGGGGAAGAGCTATCATCCATGTTGTCAACTAAACAAAATTATTTGGAATAACACTAATATTATTGGGTTAAATAAGTGATTCTTTAAGAATCATATGCAGTTTTAAGCTGCTTTGTTAGAAATCCCATGTTCAATATATGTGTGTTCCTTTAAGGTCTCAAATAAGTTTAATTCCAAGACTTTTGATTAAGAATTCACTTTGAGCTACTAATAATTACTAATAATCATCAAAACATTTTGGTAATTCTTAGTGTGAGAAAATTGACCTTTTTATTTGTTCATTATAATTATACATAATAGTGGAATTATATGACATATTTAAATGTGTGCATAACATAATTTTATCATACTCTTTACCCATTATCTTTTCTTTTCATTCCCTTCCCTCCCATGATCCCTTTGCTTTATTCTACTGGTCTCTCTTCTTGTATGTGTTTATATATATGTTATATGTAATATGTTATATGTAAATTTATGTGTTCTTTTTCCCTCACATTCTCACCAGTAGTTATATTTAATTGTTTTCTTGATAATTGCCAACTGCAGTTAGATCAAAATCTCAGTGTAGTTTTGATTTGCACTTTACTGGTTGCTAAGGATGTTGAAAATCTTTTCATATATTTGTTATTTATTTTCTTCATTAGAAAAATGTAAGTTTAAATCATTTGCCTATTTATTGAATGGGTTTTTTGTTTTTCTGGTGTTAATTTTTTTTTTTGTGTGTGTGTGTATGTGTGTTCTTTGAGTATTCTGGACATTAATCCCCTGGAAGAAGTGTAGCTGACAAATATTTTCTCCAGATTTATAAGGCTGTCTTCTCATCCTCTTGATTCCTTTGCAGTGTAGAAGCCATTTGGTTTGATGCCATCCCTCTATTGATTTTTGTTAATATTTCTTGAGTTTTAAGAATATTATTGAGATAGTCAGTGTCCAAGTCAATATGTTGAAGTATTGACACTTAGTTTCATTCTATCAGTTGCATTGTTTTTTTGCCTGATTCCAAGGTCTCTAATTCATTTTGAGTTGACTTTTGTACAGAATGAGAGATAGGGTTGAGTTTAATTCTTCTACATATGTATATCAAATTTTCTCTGTACCATTTGTTACAAAGCTTATCTTTCCTTCAACATAAATTTTTAGCACCTTTGTGAAAGATCAGATAATTTTATATAATGGATTTGTCACTATTCTATTCTTCTCTAATCATCTTCATGTCTGTTTTTAAGGAAATACTATGCATATCTGTCACTACAGGTATGGAAGTATAATTTTAGATTTGGTTTTGTAATGACCCCTGCATTGACCCCTGCAATTCTTTCTAAGAATTGCTTTGGTTATTCTGGGTTTTTATTCTTCCATATAATTTTTAGGGATGCTTTTTCTTGTTCTGTGAAGAATGTCATCAGTATTTTGATGGGGATTGCATTGAATCTGTATAATTCTTTTGATGGTATGTCCATTTTGACAATATAAATTCTGCCTATCCAAGAATATAGGGGTCTTTTTATCTTCTGATTTATTCTTCAAATTTTCTTGACTGTTACATGATTTTCATTGTGAAGTTCTTTAACTTCTTGGTTAGACTCATCTCCAGGGATTTTTAAGGCTATTGTGAATGGGATTTTTTTTTTTAAGTGAGAGAGAGGGAGAGAGAGAGAGGGAGAGAGAGAGAGAATTTTAATATTTATTTTTTAGTTTTCAGCGGACACAGCATCTTTGTTTGTATGTGGTGCTGAGGATCGAACCCGGGCCGCACGCATGCCAGGCGAGCGCGCTACCGCTTGAGCCACATCCCCAGCCCCGTGAATGGGATTTTTAAAAATTTCTTTCTCAACAGGATTTTTATTCGTGTATGGAAAAGCAATTGAGTTTTATTTGTTGACCTTGCATCCTGCTTCTTCAGCTCTAGAAATCTTCTGGTAGAGTTTTTTTTTTTTTTTTTTTTTTTTAATTTTTGGGGAGGGGATGTCTTCTAAGTATAGGATCAAGTTATCGGAAAAAAGAGATAAATTGATCTTTTACTTTCCTGTTCATGTTCCTTTAATTTGCTTCCTTGCCTGATAGCTATGGCTAGATTTTCAAGTTCTATAGTGAACAAGAGAGGTGAGATTGGACATTCTTGTTTTTTATTCTCCTGATTTTAGAGTAAATGTTTTCAGTTTTTCTTCATTTGGTATGTTGACTTTCAGTTTGACATATAAAGCCTTTATGATGTTGTGGTAAATTCTATCTCTGGATTCTTCAATATTTTTAACCTGAATGGATGCTAAATTTTGTTAAAGACTTTTTCTATTTCTGTTGAGATGATCATGTTATCTTTGTCCCTAATTCTATTTATGTGGTGAATTCTGTTAACTTATTTGCATATGTTGAAACAACCTTGAATCCCTGGGATGAAACCAAATTGATCATGGTCTACAATGTTTTTAATGTGTGTTTGAATGTGTATTGCTAATACTTCATTAAGGAGTTTTCTGTGTATTTACATCAGTTATATTGGTCTTTACTTTTCTTTATGTATACTGCCTTAGGTATAAGTAAATACTGGCTTCATAGAATGAATTTGGTAGTGCTACGCCATCTATATTTCATGGAATGATTAATAAAAAAATAGTGTTTGTTCTTCTTTAAAAGTCCAATATAATTTTACTGAGAATCCCTCTGGTCATAAACTTTTCTTTGTTGGAAGGTTTTTACCAATGTTTCAGTCACAATGCTTGATCCTGGTCTGTTTAGAGTTTTTATATCCTCTTTGTTCAATTTGTGTAGGTTATGTATGTCTAGAAATTGGTAAATTTGTTCTATATTTTCTAATTTATTGGAATATAAGTTTACAAAATATGAATAAAACTTTATAAATGATTCTCTGGATTTTAGAATTTTTAATCTACTTTTTCATCTCTAATGTTGATTTAGTTCTTTCTTTTAGTTAGCTTGGCTAAGCGTTTATCAAACTTTTTAATATTTCAAGGAATCAACTATTTGCTTTATTGATACTTTGTATTTTTTCTCTATTTAATTAATACCAGTTTTGCTTTTAATTATTTTCTATCTTTTACTGTGTTTGGAATTATCTTTTTCCTGCTTTTCTGGGCCTTAAGATATAACAATAGTTTGTTTACTTTGAATTTTTTTTAAATTTAGGCACTTAATTCGATAAAATTTCTTACTAGAACTACCCCCACTGTCTTAGAAATTTCTCTAAATTGTATTCCTATTCTTTTTTAATTTTTTAATTAAATTTTAAATTTTTAATTAAAATTAATTCCTATAATTTTAATTATAGGAATTTTTAAAAGTTTTCCCCCTTTTCTTCTATGATCAATTCCTCATTCAAAAGAGTATTATTCAATCTCTGTGTTTTTATGTGGTTTGTATAATTCTTCTTGCTGTTGATTTTTAATTTGATGTTACTTTATGAAAAGATAGAAGGGCTTTTATCAATATTTTTTATTTGTTAAAACTTTCTTTATGAAAAAAATTAGGTCTCTATTGGAAAATGTACCATGAGTAGCTAAGTGTGAATTAAGCTGATATTGGATGAAATATTCTATAGGAGTTTGTTAGGTCCATTTGATTAATTATATTTGTTAGATCTGAGGAATCACTTGATTTATAATAATTTTTTGAAGTGAAGTGTTTTTACTGATTTTATACCTGGACTGAATATCTATTGGTGAAAGGGGTGTATTGAAACCATCCAGTATTATTGTGTTAGGATCTGCTTATGTCTTAAATCAAGAAGTGTTTCTTTTATGTTATTGGGTGCATAACATTTTGTGACATACATATCTACTATTGTTATATCTTCTTGTTGGTTTTTTCCCTTTACCAGTGTGAAGTGGCCCTCCTTGTCTCTTCTGTTGTTATGTTTTCTCCAGTATGTGAATGGCTAATCCTGCTTTTATTCAGACTTCATTTGCATGCAATATTCTCTTCCATCCTTTTACTTTCAGCCTGTGGTTGTCTTTGCCTAGAACATGAGTCTCTTGCAAATAGTATATATTTAGTTCTAGTTTTATAATCCACTTTGCAAGTCTATGTGTTTTAATTGGATAGTTGAAATAATTTATATTGCATTATTATGGTATGATGTTTATTATTTCCTGGCATTTTGATTTGTTTCATATATTTATTTCAATCTTACTTCATATATTTATTTCAATACTTACATATATTTATTTCAATCTTATAGTGAGCTCCATTCTTTTGGGGTGTTTTAGAGTTTGTTTTAAAGTTTTTCTATATGTAGTATTTCCTTAATTATTTTCTATAGTTATCTTTTAGTGGTCAGGAATTCTTGAAGTTTATCCTAATCTTTTAAAGGTTTTATTTCCCCTTTAATTCATATGGATAGTTTTGCTGAATATAGCAACCAGTTGCCAACTAATTGCTATATTCGGCAAAACTATCCATATGAATTAAAGGGGAAATAAAACCTTTTGGAGCTTGATTAACTCATTCCAAGTACTCCAGCATTTTTGAGGTTGATCTGAGAAATTTATCTTATTGATCTGGTTTATCTTAGTGTGTGTGTGTGTGTGTGTGTGTGTGTGTACAAAATACATATACATTAAAAGCCTCAGAGTAAAAGTTTAGGACATATATATGTATATATACACATATTTCATATTTGTCCTAAACATTTACTCCTGAGTCTTCTAATATTCTATCCTTATTTTCTATGTTAGTCATCATGATAATGATATGTCTAGGAGACAGGTTCTTTTCTGTGTTATTGCATCATTTTTTTGGTGCTGGTGACTAGACGCAAGTCTTATGTATTCCATGAAAACTCTGCCACTGAGCTATATCACTAGCTTAAGAAATTCTTTCATGATACTGCATATTTGGTGTTCTGTATGCATCCTGTATGTGGATGCCTATCTCATTTTGAAGTCTTGAAAACTTTTTTTGATCTTATTTCATTGAAAAGGTGCTTAATGTCATTGACCTATATCTCCATCACTTCTTTAGTATGGTTTCTTAATGTCGACCCAGAATTCTTGCATATTCTGATAATGGTGTTTTATGTTATTTTTCTTTACTGCTTTCCAGTTGTTTCCAATTGTATACCCTCTCTTCTAGGCCTTAAATACTATATTGAACATAATCTAATATTTTAGTAATACTTTAAACTTAATTTTATTTGATTTATTATGCCTTTCACTTCTAGGAGTTCCAAAAGGTTTCTTTTCAGAATTTCTGTCTATTGAAATTGCCTTTTATGTACTGTATTTTGTCTCCCAATTCATTCCTAAGATCTTCTTTTAGTTTAGTAATTATTTTAGTCTTTCCAATTTCATAGTCTTTCCAATTCTAATTTCAATATTTTTTGGCTTCCATTGTTGTTGGGTTGTAAATTTGGGGGGAGTTCTCATTGGCTTGCTTCATCATGTTTTCAGAGGTCTTAGATTTGTGTATCTGTTGAGATTTTTTTTCTTCCTATTTTATGTGATGTTACTTTGGGTAATAGTTATATTTTTAAAATAAGTCCTATCCTGGTGGTATATCTTAATTTAAACACTCAGAATCAACATAATCCAGGCATTAATTTCTTTGAAATTAAATTTTCTCCTTTGAAAGGAGTCATGTCACAAGTAACAATAGTCATTAAAGTAAACCATATATCAGAATATACTGTAAATGTAATTCATGATGATGCTTATATCTGTATTAACCAAGGGGTGTTAGAAATAAAATATAATAGGTCAAAAGGGTTACACATTAATACTTGTATACCAAGCTAAATTTGAATGTGGAATAAAAAACAAAATACAGAGAAATTAAAAATGGAAAGATTGAAGAAAGACGGTGAGAGAAGGAGAGGAGACAGATTAAAAGGGGAAGAGTAAAGTGGGTGCAGAAGAAGAGGATAGAGGGGAATATCTGTATATAGGAGACACTAAGTATTTGTTAATATCATTCACTTAATGAATTAATTATCATACAGAGATCCAGATTACTTATAGCTGAAATTTTTAAAAATAAAGCCTTTTTAATCTGTTGTTTCTAATTTTAAAAAGAGCCAAATGTTAGGAAGTCATTCAAATTCAAATCTCATACCTTTTACCAATTTCAGTTCTGACACAGAGTGTCCAAACTTGTTAGGTAGATCTGTATGCAGAAATTTACTCCCTCTTTCCTGTCCTCATCTGCTGGAGGGTGGATGGGAATAAACTGCTTTTCTGTCTTAGAATCGCTAAATTGTGTCTGGGGGTGAAAGTGTAAATCTGACAGGGCAACTGACAGCTCCTTCACTTGCTTCATCTGTAGACTAATTTTGCTGAAATTATAGCTCTCATTCTGATATTCCCTGTGTGCTATGGAGAGGTGTGTATGTAGATTTAGGAGGGTGAGATTTCCCCTCTGACCTTGTTTGGTCCCATTTCTGTGCTTCCTGTCAGTCACACTCTTTATCTCATAGATCAGACTTTCAATTTCAAGAGTAGGTGCCCCTTGTTCTGTACTCTGCAGAGTCTCAGCAGCGTCCCGTCTCACTTCTATGTTCATACTGTTATTCAGTATGGACACTCATGGATATGGTGAAAAGTAAAGCCTAAGTTGCTGTTTAATTTTGGATAATTAAAAAGCATGTATGTAAAACACAGGACAAAAAAGAAAAAAAAGAAGAGAAAGAAAGCAAAAAATAAAGGAGAATGCTTCTGACAATGTTATGTTGCATGAACTTCATGTTTGCTGACTTGAGAAATCTGAAAATGAATTCCTTCAAGCTGTCAGTGCTTTGACTTTTTGAACCATTTGTTGATGATTACTGATTGTCTATCCAGTTGGAGAACCTTGGGACTTTCTACCTGCATAGGACAGCCCAGGTTTTCTAAGTTTATTATCTGCTTTGATTGTGGATATTTGGATTAACACCTGTTTTTCTTAAGCTTGGTGGAGAAATGTGTTTTGCTGTGCTTCCCTTCCCCAACAGAGTCACAGCATGTCAAACACTGCTATTATCTGTTGCCCTAATCAATTCTCTTTAAAGTCTAGAAACCAATATTTTTGCAGGTTTTCTCCTACACACTGGCTCAATGAGTTGCCTCACTGTTACTTAACCCTCCACTTCCCAGCCTCTATTGGCTAACGTAGAACTGCTGTTTTATTTTTACTGGGGAGCTGCTGCAACACTATGGATCCCTCTGAGCTAATATCTTTCCTGTGACCTAATTTCTTGATTGTAGTTAAAATTTAGACCAAAGATATTATAAATGACAATGTCATTCTAGTATACTAAAAATCTATGTAAAATGATAAATGTGATACCAGAATATTAATTATCCTTGCTTGGTCCACCATATAAACACTACTGGTATTTTACCACTTGAGACAACCTTAACAGGAGTATTGCTTTTTCTAGTTAGAAAACTGTTGGCAATAGTGAATGATAGCTATAAAGCATGGTAAAAAAAGGGTCTTACCCTTAATAGGGGATTAACAAAGTGTAATGGAAGTAGAGAGAATAGTCATTTTACAAAGTTTTGGGTTGGAATGAACAATGTTTTTGTTTATTTCTTTTATTCCCAATGTGCTTTGAAATGTGAAAATTTTTAACATTTCATTGTTTGCTATACTATATTTTCCAGAGAGACCTTGCCTTCAAATCTCTGGTCTTAATCATGGGGATCATAATGTAACTAGTTGATAGATGATAATGTGAATTCTGACAATTTTTATTGTGTGCTTGAACCAATTTTTGAACACTCAGTTTCTCAGAGTGATACTTTTTTATTTGTTCTTATTAGTTATACATGACAGTACAGTATATTTTGACATATTATAAATATAAGAACTATAAATTTTCATTCTTCTGGTACATGATGTGGAATTATATTGGTTGTGTGTTCATATATGCACATAATAAAGAAATGTCCAATTCATTCTACTATCTTCCCTAGTCCCATTCTCCTTCCTTTCCCTTCATTCCTCTTTATCTAATCCAAAGTACTTCTGATCTTCCCTACCTCCCTTATTGTGATTTAACATCCACATATCAGAGAAAACATTTGGCCTTTAGTTCTTTGGGATTGGTGTATTTCACTTAGCATGATAGTCTCCAATTCCATCCATTTACCAACAAATACCAAAATTTCATTTATCTTTATGGCTGAGTAGTATTCCATTTTGTAAATATATCATATTTTCTTCATCCATTCATCTGTTGAAGGGCACTTAGGCTGATTCCATAGTTTAACCATTGTGTACTGAGCTGTCTTTATGTGGCTGCATCACTATAGCAGGCTGATTTTAAGCTCTTTGAGTATAAACTGAACAGTGGGATGATTGGGTCAAATGGTGATTCCATTCCAAGTTTTCTGAGGAATCTCCATACTGTTTTCCATAGTGCTCACACCAATTTGCAGTCCTACCAGCAAGGTATGAGTTAGTCTATTTTTCCACATCCTTGCCAGCATTTATTGTTACTTATATTCTTGATAATTGCTATTCTTACTGGAGTGAGTGGGATTTCTGTGTAGATTTAATTTGCATTTCTCTAATTGGTAGAGAGGTTGAAAAGTTTTTCATATATTTGTTGACTGATCTTATTTTTCTTTGAAGTGCCTTGTTCAGTTCCTTTGCCCATTTATTGATTGGGTTATTTTGTTGTTGTTGTTGTTATTAAGTTTCTGAAATCTTTTATATATTCTGGAGATTAATGTTCTATCTGAGGTGCATGTAGCAAAGATTTTCTTCAATTATACAGGCTCTCTGTTAACATTCTTGATTGTTTCCCTTGCTGTAAAGAAGCTTTTAGTTTATTTCCATCCCAGTTGTTGATTCTTGATTTTACTTCTTACTTTAGGAGTCTTGTTAAGGAAGTCAGTGCCTAAACTGACATGATGTAGATTTGGGCCTACTGTTTCTTCAATTAGGCATAGGGTCTCTAGTCTAATGCCTAAGTCCTTGACTCACTTTGAGTTGAGTTTTGGGCAGGGTGAGAGATAGGGGTCTACTTTCATTTTATTACATATGGATTTCCAATTTCCTATCACCTTTTGTTGAAGAGGCTATAATTTGTCCAAAGTACATCTTTGTTGCCTTTGTCTAGTATGAGATAACTGTATTTATGTGGGTTTGTTTCTGTGTCACCTTATATCCAAACCATAACAGATGTGTTATATAACTTAGTATATGATCTATCCTTGTTATGCTTGAATTTGGGACCCCCAAAAGACCACCAGAGACCAAGCACCAAAGAGGCACTTATTGCCAGCTAGCTCTGACCTCCGCTTGCACACAGCAACTGGTGACGCTGAGAGGCCCCAAGCCCAGGGTTTGCAGAAATTTTATACACTCTTTGGGGAAGGCAGGGACTTCACATACATCATAGCATCTCTTAGCAAATCATCACACACCACGGGAAAATCATCAAACAAATCTAAAACATGATTAGCATATTCACTGGCGGGAACAAGTTGAGTAAAGGTGATTGGCTAGTCAAGAGGGGGATTCGTTTGAACTGATTGGTTTAGGCCAGGAGGGGAGTACATGCTGAACTACATGGTTTCCCAACACATTATCAACCACCATAAACTACTGGGAGGGTCATCTGGCATCCCAGGTATTTCCCTGTCTCATGCTGATTGGTGGCTGCTAGGGGGTTGCTATGGGTCCCTACCTAGCCTGACTGAGTCAGGAACACCTGGCTCCGCAGATCTCTCCTGTTATTGGTAGATAAGCAACTCATCAGGGTGGGTATGTGCTTAGGAGTGCTCTGTGGGTCTTTCCAAGGACAAGGGTCACGCCCCCTTCTTTGGACAGGCTTTGCTCTGAGGTAGAGGCTGGTTTCTCACCACCACTATTTCAAAGGAAGGCCTGGGAGGCCTGACAAAGTTCAGCAGGGTCAGATTCCCTCAGGCTGCCCATGAATGGTTGGATACATGAAGTGAGAAAGAAGCAGAAACCATGGTGGGGATACCTGAAACTAAGAGATGCTAGTACCATAAAATATCTGCTGAGGAAAATTGAAGGAACCATGTAGAGACAAGCCAAAAGAGACATCATTTGGGCTGCAAGTGACAAGGTCATAGGGTTCAGAGCTAAATAAGCCCTTTGGTGAGAACACCACAATGTCATGTGCCCTAGAGGTTTTATGTGAAACTACAGAGTTTTCCTAAGTCTTAGTGGAGACTTTGAACTTGGACTTTCAAGCAATCCTGGAACTGTTTAGAATATGGGGACTTTGGGAAATGAGCTAAGTGTATTTTGCTTCCTGAAATGGCTATGAGCTTTTGGGCATATGGGAAGAATGCTATGCTTTAGATTCTACAAAGGCTCATGTGTTAGCTAATACAATAAAATTTGGTGTGAAGAGACTAGGTTACCAGAGTCTTAACCTAATCAGTGCATTAATCCCTTGATAAGGATTAACAGAGTGGTAACTGTGGGCAGGCAGGGTGTGACTGGAGGAAGTAGGTCATTGGTGGCATGCTTTTACAGTATGTATTTTGTGAGCTGAGCTTAATTTCTCTCCCCCCACACTCTTTTTCTCTGTCTCTCTTTTGTGGTGAGATGTCCTTAGCTGCTTTCCTTTCCTCTGCCATGTCCTTCTGCCATAATGTTCTTTCTCACCTCTGGCCAAGAGCAATGGAGTTAACTATTGAAATCTCTGAAACCATGAGTGCTAAATAAACTTTTCCACCTCTAAATTTGTTCTTCTCAGGTATTTTGGTTGCAGCAGTGAAAAAATCTAGCTAAAACATCCATGCATGCAGAGCACACAGGCAGTCTCTTTTCAAAGCAAAGTCTAGTTTACAATTTTATATCACTGAGCTTGTTAAGGTGGGATATGACCAATTCTTGTGATGTCCTCAAGGCATCTTTCATATTTCTTGTTGAAAAATATATGTTGGGACACTAGACATCTATTTGCTCTCTCAAAGCCATTTCTGCACCAACCATGGCCACCTTTGTGGAGCTCAGCACCAAAGCTAGGATGCCCATGTTGGGTCTGGGCACCTGGAAATCTCCCCTAAACAGAGTCAAAGAAGCCGTGAAGATAGCCATTGATGCAGGATATTGCCACATAGACTGTACCTATGTCTATCAGAGTGGGAATGAGGTGGGAGAAACCATCCAAGAGAAGATCCAAGAGAAGGTGGTGAAGCAGGAGGACTTCTTTATTGTGAGCAAGCTGTGGTGCACCTTCTTTGAGAGGAAGCTTGTGAAGGAAACCTGTTGGAAGACCCTCAAAGATCTGAACTGGACTATCTGGATGTCTACCTTATTCATTAGCTCCAGGGATTTCAGGCTGGGAAGGACTTATTCCCCAAAGATGATAAAGGCAGTAAAGTAACATTCTTGGATGCCTGGGAGGTCATGGAGGAGCTGGTAGATGAGGGGTTGGTGAAAGCTCTTGGTGTCTCCAACTTCAACCACTTCCAGATTGAAAAGATCTTGAATAAGCCTGGACTCAAACATAAACCAGTGACTAACCAGGTGGAGTGTCACCCATACCTCACCCAGGAGAAACTGATCCAATACTGCCACTCTAAGGGCATCACTGTCACAACCTATAGCCCCCTGGGCTCTGCAGATAGACCTTGGGACAAACCAGAAGACCCTTTACTACTGGAGGACGCTAAAATCAAGGAGATTGCTGCAAGGCACAAAAAAATCCCAGGCCCAGGTTCTGATCCGGTTCCATATCCAAAGGAATGTGGTGGTGATACCCAAATCTGTGACACCAGAATGCATTGTCAAGAACTTTCAGGTCTTTGACGTCAAATTGAGTGATGAGGAGACCTTACTTAGCTTCAACAGAAACTGGAGGATCTGTGTCCTGGCTGACCAGGCTCATTTGCCGGAATACCCCTACAATGCCAATTACTGAAGCTGAATCTCCTGATGAAACACCTGGTGGATTCTTTCTCTTCACTGAAGTGGAATTTGTTCTCCCTGAGACCCATTTTAGCTAAATTTATATGGAATTATATTGTGCTTGATCTTGTCAGAATCTAGGCAAAATTTAAAAAAAAAACATTTATTAGTGCATTATAATTGTACATAATGGGATTTTTTTAATGCTCTAATCATCCATGCATGCAACATTAGTTGCTCAATCTCCTTCCCAGAACCTTCTTTCCTTCTCCTCCTCCCTTCCCCTAAGCAAGGTTTTATTTAGAGCCATATGTTGAACCAGGAAAAGACTTATCACAGGGAATTATGACTCAGATGAACAAATGACTATTTCTTCCACTTATTTCATCTGAACAAATGTTTGTTAAACAACAAGGTCTCTGCTACCATTGAGGATGCAAAAATAAAAAGAATTAAAAAATAATGAAAGTTAAAAAAAAGGAAAAATATGTGTTGTTCAGTGATAATCCCTTCAGTAACCATACTTTCCTATGTTCCAAATTTACTCTACATTTTTTTTTCTGGCCAAACTGCAAGTTTCTCAAATATTTCCACTCTGCTTCTTCCTTCCAAATCTTAATGTAAACCTTGCTAAAAGAAGCTAGCAATACCTATGCCACAGGCTGAATGCTGTGCTGCCTTAAAATTTCTTCCACCAGATTAATTAGTTGGTCACATTTTAACTCAGCCTTACAATAGGTCTCAGGCCATGGACAGGTATAGATGAGTTCTTTTCCAAACTGCAACAAAAAACACCTTTGGTAAAATTTCCTTTAGATTTCTTAGTCCCATCTGAAATCTCATGAGCACAACCTTTACTGTCTGTATTCATATCAGCATTCTGGCCCTCTGAACTCAAAACAGAATTGCCCATTAATCCATTCACTTCTAAATTTTTAGTTCTGTCACTATTTCATAAAAGTTGATACAGGTGCATTAAAACAGGTTAGCAATTATAACCTAGTTTATATATTGTTATATTAATTAAAGAATAAAAATTTTATAATTATTATTATCATATAATTATATTTTTTAAACTACATTGAAATTTTTATAAGTGTTCCACATCTGGGATGATGGGGCAAAATGGCTTAAGTTCTGCCAACACATTCTAGGGTTTCTCTATCTTGCATTTCCAAACTGTTTCACATTCTTCCTGCAAACCAATTCCAAAGACATCTGAACCTCCTCATCAGGTATAATCATAATGATGAACCCACTTATTGGTTCCAATTTTCCATGTTAATTATTTTCCCATCATTGGGATGCAATACCTGAGAAAATAAACATAGAGGAGGAAAGGTTTATTTTGGTTCACATTTAGTGTCCATGGTTGGCTATCTCCATTATTTCTCATCCTGCTGTGAGGTAGTATATCAAGGCCCAAGGGCATGGAAGAGAAAAGTTATTCACTACAAGCAGGGAAAGAGAGAGAAAGAAAATAGAGAACCTGACTTATTGTTAATAAGAAGAATAAAGCAGAGCCTGGGGTTGTGGCTCAGTGGTAGAGCACTCACCTAGCAAGTGCAAGGCCCTGGGTTCGATCCACAGCACCACATAAAAATCAATAAATAAAACAAAGGTACTGTGTTCACCTACAACTAAATATATATATATNGAGAGAGAGAGAGAGAATAATGTATTCTATTTAGGATTCCATTCTTATGGTTGTACATAATGCGGAGTTACCAGCTCTTTTGTATGTTTAATTTGAAATGGGGTCTTGCTAAGTTGCTTAGGGCCTCATCACATTGCTGAGGCTGGTTTTGAACTCTAAGTCCTCCTGCCTCGCTCTCTCCTGAGCAGCTGGGATTAAAGGCATGTGCCACCGCACCCAGCCACCCTTGCATTTGTAATTACTCTAGTACCTATCCACATATATTTCTTATCAATATGAGGAATTTACAGTAATATAACAGTAGAATACAATAGAATCATAAAATATTAGAAATAGAAGAGACCTTAAGGATTATTTAATCCAGCATCCTTATTTTGCCAATGAAAAACTGAGGAAAGAAGAGGTAAAATAATCAGTTCAAGGACCCCACATATAATTAGTAACTAGTGACTGCCTGAAATCTTTACACCCTTTGTAGGAACAGGAAAAAAAAAACTGTGGAGAAAATATAAATTTATTTCCACTGGAGTTACCACAAGGCATCCAGTAAATTTGGTATGTGGCCTCTCTTTTTATTTCTTCCCTGTGTATAGTAAGTAGTCAAAAGTAGTTTTGAATAAATGGATAAATTTCCTTTGCTCTTATTTCAGTTTTACCCATTGCTTTAGTTGCAAGTTCTGTTCTGGAGTTTGGATTTCATGTCTTCCAAAAAAGTTAAAATACATGGAAAGAAGATAAATCAGAACCTGATTTTGCTGTGACTTGGTTCAATAATAACTGAGATTGGTGAATCACAAGTTTAATACCAGTCTCAACAATTTAGCCAGACTTTGTCTCAAAACAAAAGGGGCTCAGGATGTAACTTGGTGGTAAAGTGCCCCTGTGTTAAATTCTCAGCACCAACAAACAAACCCTTAAACAAACAAAAACAAACCCTTAAACAAACAAACAAGAATTCTGCAAGGTCTCAAGCAAAAACCAAGAGCACAGTCAGGGAAAAAACCCTATATTGACTTAGAGAACACATATATAACTATAAAACAAAGTATTGGTAGAAATATGGACATTAAAGATGCTTATATCAGTACTTGGTAGGAAGTGAACAACAGAGGAAGCTGCTGCACTGTTGGCTTTTGAAGATTAAGTCAAGTAAATTAGGTGGCCTCTGGAAGGGATAGAAGAGATTCCCCACAGAATCTTCCAGAAGGAATGCAACTGTGCAGACACATTTTAGAGATCTTGTCCCCAGAAGTATACTATAATAAATATATGTTTTTAAGATGCTAATTTTATAGTGATTTGTTACAGCAGAAAATAGAAAATGGAGTTTTGGAGAGTACCTTCAAATATATGTGATGTGATTTCTAAGGAATTTGTTTCTTGATTTGCCACCTGAATTCTATCTAGAGCAAATTGATCTGGCCAATTAAATAAAGCACTCTTTAATTACTATGGAGGGAGCTTTTGTTAAAGATCAGATTCTGAGCTAGTGGGTCTGGAATTTGGCTTGTAATTCTGCATTTCCAAAGTTAATGTCAATACTGATGCTCCACTGATTATGCTTTAAGAAGAAAGACTCTAAAATAAATCAGTAATTACAATTTACTTTACAGCTCACATTGTAATTTTAATTATATTGTAATTTAATTATTCCTATACCACTAAAGAGAGTTATTTAAAGTGATAGAGGTTGAAATTAAGGATTTTCCTTTATGCAAGCAGAATGGGAAAATTTTGTCCTTATTTTTTCAATTTGAATCTTCTTCACATAATTTTTTCCGCAAATCTTGAAGTGAAGCCATTCATTTTTGTTGACTATCCTGTAGAAAATTATATATTAGAATTGTAGCCAGTTGGTATTAGCTATCAGTACTAATGAAATGAAATATTCCCACAAATGGTTATTTTGTATCAAAATAGCAGGAGATTTAGAAAGTTAGATCAACGTATGAGAACAAAATCAGTGGTATGCCAACAATTTAAATAATTTTATTTTTTATTAACAGAATTAACTGTACAAATAAATTGAATTCACTGTGATATTTCCACACATGGATGCATCAAGCACCGATAATATCCACCCACATTTCTTCTAACATTGCCCTATTACACTGCACCCTGTCCATTTCCTACTAATATTTCTTTTACTTACTTTCAGTTTGACCCCCTTATTCCTGTTTGTTTCCACATGTGTGAGAGAAAGAGATCATGCAAATTCTTTTATGTGTATGTCTGTATTATTTAAGATGATTCCAACCAGTTCCACTCAATTTGCTACAAATGACAAGATTTCATACTTCTTTATGACTGAATAATACTCCATTTTGCATATATGTAATATTTTCTTTTTTATTAGAGCATTATAGTTATACATTATAGCTGGGTTCATTTTTACAAAATCATATGTGCATTGTATTTGAATTTAATCCCTGTTCCTTCTCACTTTCCCTGTTTTCCTCTCTCTCTCTCTCTCGCATTCTGTTTTGTCTACTAATCTTTTTTCAGTCATTTATTCATTCATTTTTGATCGCTATTTTCTACATATAACAGTGATATCTCCTGTGGTATATTTATATATGCATATAATATGCTTTTATTAAATTCATTCCACATTTCCTCCCCTTTCCTATTCCTCCTCCCTCCTTTTCAATTTCCTTTTTCTACCCCACTGAACTTCCCTGGATCTCTATGATATCCAATCTCCCACCTTCATTCCCTTATTTTGCTGTGCCTTCCACATATTAGACAAAATATTACACCCACATTTTCTGAGTCTGGCTTATTTAACTCAGTATAATTTTCTCCATTTCCATCCATTTACCAACAAATGCCATTATTTCACTTTTCTTTATGGCTGAGTAAATTTCCATTGTGTATATACGTCATATTTTATTAATATACTCATATTTTTTTTGGTACTGGGGAATCAGGGGTATTCAATCCCTGAGCCACCTCCCCAGCCTTATTTTGTATTTTGTTTATCACCTTGCTTTTGCTGAGGCTGGCTTTGAACTTGTGATCCTCCTGTCTCAGCCTCCTGAGCTGCTGGGATTATAGATGTGGGCCACTGCACCCCACTCTACTCTTCTGTTGATGGGCATCTGGGCTCATTCAATAATTTTGCTATTGTGAACTGTATTGATACACACTTTGAAGTGGCTCTGTCACTATATATGCTTATTTTAGGTTGTTTTTGTTTGTTTGTTTTTTGGTTAAATACCAAGGAGTAGGATAGCTGGGTCATATGGTGGTTCCATTACTAGATTTTGAGGAATTTCCATACTGCTTTCCAGATTGGTTGCATCTAATTTACATTGCCACCAATAATGTGGGCTCCTTTTCCCCATATCCTCCCCAATATTTATTATTTGTGTTCTTGATAATTGCCATTTTGACTGGAATGAAATGAAATACTTGTGTAGTTTTGATTTTCATCTCCCAATTGCTAGATATGTTGAACTTTTTTTCATATATTTGTTGGCCATTTGTTTTTCTTCTTTTGATAAATATCTTTTTATTTTCTGATCCACTTATTGTTAAGGTATTTATGGGTTTTTTTGGTGATAAGTTTTTTGAGTTATATATGTATTCAGGGTATTAGTCCCCTGTCAGAGGAGTACCTGGCAAAGGATTTCTCTCATTCTATAGACTTGTTCTTCATGCTCTAAGTGGTTTTCTTGGCTGTGCAGAAGTTTTTAAATTTGATAGTGTCCCATTTATTGATTCTTGGTTTTATTTCCTGAAGTTTAGGGGTCTTGTTGAGGAAGTTGGTGCCTGTACCTATATGATGTAGTATTGATCTTATGCCTTCTTCTAGCATTTGAAAAGTTTTCTGGTCTAATACCTATGTCTTTGATCCATTTTGATTTGACTTTTTGAGTTAAAATTTTCTACACCTGGATAACATATTTTCCAAGATCCATTTGTTAAAAAGGCTACCTTTTCTCTAACATTTATTTTTGGCACATTTGTCAAGTATCAAATGACTGTAAGAATGTGGGTTTGTCTTTGTAATTACTTTTTTAATATTTATTTTTTAGTTATAGGTGGACATAATGTCTTTATTTTACTTTATATTGTGCTGAGGATCGAAGCCAGTGCCCCACACATGCCAGATGAGTACTTTTCCTCTAAGCCACAACCCCAGCCCATGTCTCTATAATTTCTATTAGTTTGCTTTGGTCTTTATGTGTAACTTGATGCCAATACCATGCTCTTTTGTTACTACAGTTTTATAGTATAGTTTTAAATTTAGTGTTTTGATGCCTCATGAATCAATCTCCTTGCTCAGGAATGTTTAGACTATTCTGGATCTCATAATTTTCCACATGAATTTAAGGAATATTTTTATATCCAGTTCTTTGAAAAATGTATTTGATATTGTGATATAGATTGCATTTAATCTGATTATTTGTTTTTGTAGCATGGCCATTTTGACAATACTGATTCTCCCTTTACAAGAATATGGGAGGTTTTCCCATCTTCTTTTGTCTTCTTTAGTTTCTTTCTTCAATGTTCTGTAATTTTCATTATGGAGTTATTTCACCTCTTTGGCTAGATTAATTCCTGTATTTTATTTTTTGAGGTTATTATAAATGGAATTGTTTTCCTGATTTCTTCCTTGGCTCAATGACTGTTGGAGTATAGGAAAAGTATTGATTTATGGGTATTGATCTTGTATCCTGATACTTTGCTAAATTCTTTTATAAAAGAAAACTTCTACTGGATTTTTTTTTGTCTTCTAGATATAAGATTATACCATCAACAGAGATAGCTGGATAAGTTTGAATTTTCAGACATACACACAAACTTATCCAGAGATAGCTGGATAAGTTTGAATTTTCTCCTATTTGTATCCCTTTAATTTTCTTCTTTACCTGATTGTTCTGGCTAGAGTTTTGAGAATATATTGAATTGGAATGGTAAGAGTAGACATCTTTGTCTTATTCATGGTTTTGCAGGAAATGTTTTGATTTTTTTCTCCATCAATATGATGTTGGTTTAGGGATAGTCTTTTATAGTCCTCAAAATGTTGAGATAAGTTCCTTCTATCCCTAGGTCTCTAGTGTCTTATATATGAATGGAAGCTGGATTTCAAGCAAAGGGTTTTTTAGCATCTATTGAGATGATCAGATGATTCTTGTTCTTTTTTTCTATTTAAGTGATGAATTACATTTATTGACTTTCATATGTGTAACAAACTTATATATATTGAAATGATTCATGCTGTATAAACTATTCTACAAGGTTACTTCTTTGAAAAATTTACTGTATATTAAGCCACCAGAATTCTGGTTTCAGTTTGGCACTTGCTTATCTAGTCAAGATCAAATGTGCAAGTAAATCTTGTGGGGAAAAAACCTTATATTAGTTGCTATGAAGAGATATCAAAGAAAAATATTTCATCCTTCACTTTTAGTAGCTTAAAGTCCCCCAAAATATGAAAGTGACTTAAAAGGATACACCAAGTGGCAAGTAAATAAATGCTAAGGTAAATAAAATTGGGAGTTCCCCTGTAACAATAACACCCCGCAAAACGGCATGATCAGAGTGCACTTGAGTTAAGAAAAGTTCTTTTCTTTTTAAAAGTAAGTGCCTACCATATCTTAGGGACTGTATAAGGCACACATCTGTATTATATCACTTAACTCTCACAAGAATCATGCGATGTTAGCATTATTAGTGTTTCCTTAATAATGAGGAAACTGAAGCATAAATAATTAACTGGCCCAAGGTTATACAAGTGGAAAGTGGCAGAACAGGTACTAGAACTCAGGCCACTCTCAGTTCAAAGTTTGTTTTTAACCATATTTACTTGTAAAGTGTATATACTAATGGAAACCAAAGTAAACAAATCCCAATTAGATACATTACATACTGAAAAAATCACTATTATTTTAGATTAATATAACCAGATGATTTGGGACTTAAGTTACAGATAAAGGAACCTAATGATAAGAGAAGGAAATTACAAACTCAAAATCACAGTACTACTAAATGTCATAATTGTAACTAGAAAACAAGTTTTCTGATTTCTTGTAACTATTTTCTCCCAGTTTGTCCCATTTTATCAAGAAAGACTTTGTACAATATAAATTTCCTATACTGATTTTATGTAGTCTTAGCTCACTTACGCCAATCACATATAAATAATGCATATGATTTAGCATATTACACCACTACCCTGATTTACTCTTATATGTAAATTCTTTTGGGGACTGAAAGCATGGAATATAAGAAACACACCATTCAAAGTTATGTTTAGTACAGTAAGAAGACACCAAATCAACAATACATGTTTGTTTTCTGATCCCCATGAATATTAGTCTATTTTGCATTTTGTTATTCCAGTAGAATCAATGACTGACTCATGTGCAAAGTTGGTTATGACCATTTATGAATGATATAAAAAATGATCTATTCACTAACAAATTATAATGAAATTGATGCTGAGCCAGACAAAAGTTGCTGAATTATAAAGAGAATATACATGATGGCTTTTGTTCCTTTTAGCTAAATATTAGAAGAGATAATTCCTTTAATTCTCTCAGTATCATCTACTTCTGGCAATCTCATTTTTTGAGTATACAAGATATGGTGGTATACATGTTGAAAGGGTTGTAACTACAAAGGTAGTTCTTTTGGTGTATGCATTAATTTACTCTGTAAAATGGTTTCTAAATTAAAAGTGACATTAAAATAGAATGTTTTGAAAATTTGGCCAAAAATGTTAAACTGTATTGATCAATAAAGATTATAAGTATTAATTGTCTACCTAGGTAGAAAATTGTTATAGGTAATGGAAATGTAGACAAGAACAAGATAGGTAATGTTCCTTCCATTATAGAACCAATAGAGCCTAGTTTTATGGTCAGGGAGAGGACAATAGGAAGGGAGGCAGTCAGTGATAAGTGGTCTGCAAAGAACAAGTTCCAAATAAACATGATCATTTTTTTTCATAATATTGAGGACAAAAATACAGGAAGATGTAATAAATTTATTTGGAGTTAGGAGAGAATATTTGATTGTGTAGTAAAAAGCAGCCTTGCTGAGGATAGACCTCAGATCTAAGCCCTAAATATTACAAAGTTCTAGTGAAAAGTTTGCAAAAACCTAAATTAGGATAAAAAGTTTGCTGTGTTTGAGTCCAATGTGACTGTATCAAAATAAATTAGCATAATAGGCATCAGGGAATTGTAGTTGGCATGGTATAATGGAGACAGGTCATGTATGATTCCTGTGTCAGAATATATTAATTATATTGATATATAAATATATAAATTATATATAAATATTATCAGTTATGATTATATTTATTATATAGTTAAATTCACTCACAACTCATTACTTTGGCTCCTGCTAGTACACAAATTTTCAGCAAATGCATGACAAATGCACAACTTTTTTCTCATTTTTCTAAAGGACCTTGGCAAATAGCATCTGTCAATTAAAATCAACAGGAAAGATATTTGTAAAGGCAATTTTTTCCTTTTTAAAAATTCTTGATTTTTATTAATGTATTTAAGTTAAACATAATATTTGGATTCATTTTGATATAATAATCCTATGTAGTTATTAACTGGCGGATTTTTGTCTGCCTTTATCATCTTCACCATTCTTTTCTGAATGCATTTAGTCCTCTTCAATGTTCTTTCAAATCATGATGCTAAGATATGAGTACCTTACCTAAGGGTGAATTAATCATTGCAAAAGACAGAGGTCATCATTGTGCTATATTCTCACATAAGCATAGCATAATTTGGTAGATTTAATTCTTCCTGTCTCCCCTTCCCCTGCTTCAATCCCCTTCTACTCTATTGGTCTCCCTTATATTTGGTTATGTGTATGTATGAATATTGCATAATGATTTCCACTATTATATATAATTATAATAAACAAATAAAATTTTTAAAAGAAATGACTAGAAAACATGAAAAGTGAAAAAATAAAGGAGAGAACACATTTTATGCCCAGTATCCTATGTCTTACATATTTGTTTTTGGGAGGAGGGCATACCAGGAATTGAACTCAGGGACACTTGATCACTGAGCCATATCCCCAGCCTTATTTTTGTATTTTATTTAGAGACAGGGTTTCACTGAGTTGCTTAGCACCTTGCTTTTGCTGAGGCTGGCTTTGAACTCTTGATTCTTCTGCCTCAGCTTTCAGAGCTGCTGGGATTACAGGTGTGTGCTACCATGCCCAGCTTGTCTTGAATATCTTTAGAAAATTGCTCTACCAAAACCCAATTTCCAAACCCTAAATTTCACTAGCATCAAGTGTAAAATTTAATGGCCTTCAGTGTATTCACAGTTGTGCAACCCCCATCACTATTCCATTTTAGAACACTTTTATCACTTCTCAAGACATGTCACACCCATTAGTAATTACTTTTCTTTTCCTGCTAACACTCAAGCTTCACACAAACATTAGCCAAATTTCTGTTTTTTTTTTCAGATTTGTCTATTGTGGCCAGTTTATATGAATGATATGCACAATATGTGGCACTTTGCAACTAGTTTCTATTTTATTTAGTGTGATGTTTTCATGTTTTTCCATATTGTAGTATGTATCTATACTTAATTTTTGATTATAAAATAATATCTCATTGTAAGTAAATACTACATTTTATGGATCCATTTTTTAATAATGAATATTAGGCTTATTTCCTTTTTTTCTATTATCAACAATGCTTTTATATTGAATTATGTAAAACATGTTTTGAATTTTTGAGATATATACCTAGGAGTGGAATTGTTTCATCATATGATTACATTTTGAGGAACTGCCAACTTTTTACAAGTCTCTATATTTATTTTCATATTTCACTTGGCTGTTAATTTGAGTATTTTTTTAAATTTAGAAATGTAATTACACCAATTGCATTAAGATATTTGGAAATTTCATAATTCTTTCTATGGATTTTTGTTCGCATACTTTTATTTGCTGCTGTATAATGATTACGTATAGAACATATGGGTTATTGTTAGTAGTTTCTAGAGTGCTATATATTAAATTTTGTTTAAAAATCATTTGTGCATTTGAAATTTTTCAGAGTTATTTTAGAGCTTTTAAAATGTTCTAATGAATGATTTTACAGCACTGTTTACTTGTCCATTGTGAATGTTTTGACAGGAACCAGAAGAAAGGCAGGTCTTGAGAATTTTCCAATGTGATTCTAAAGCCAAAGTGACGGAAATCCCATTTCAAAGACTGTTTTCCTGAAGCTTCCTAAACAAATTATAGTCTCAGAGGTGAGTCTCCTTCTGATTAGTTCAATGTAAGCAATTAGTCTTGGAGATAGGATTGCTGACATTCCTTCCTCCCAGCCACTTCCCAAGAATAGCAAACTTTAACAAGGAAGAAGCATGGCCCCTGTCAAGGTTCTTTGTGCAGACAATGCTCATTGCTACATCTCAGCTGATGTTCTTCATCTTTCTAAGTATTTACTATGACCCTCCTTCTTACTAATCCTAATCTGAATCACTAAATTTCAGCATAGTGATACTTTTCCAACACCATTTTCTTTTTAATATTTCTATCTTAAGGAGTTTTACAATACATATTTTGAACTATATTATCTTGTGTTTGAATTTATGTCCTCTATAGTTCACTTTAAAACCACTAGCCCTTTAAAAACAAGGACCATCTGTGTGTGCTCCCCCTTTTGCATTCCCTAGAGTGCCTACAATATATCTATTAGAAGCTTAGTAAATATACATTGTCTGATTGATGTGTCTTCACTGTTTTTACAATAGTTCTAGCTAGAAAGATATTTAAAATCTATTCCCTGCTTTTGAGCAACCCTACCCTATGTGATAAGATACCTTATGTGTTACAAAAAAAAAAAAAGAACAAAAATCAAAAACAAAACTTCTGGAATTAGAAGAATGGATTCTAGTTCCAGAACTATCAGTATAGCAGAATGAGTACACATAGTAATTTGGATATAAATAAAGCTCAATTTGAACCCCAATTTCATACTTATTATTTACTTTAGGACTACCAGTCTTCTCTATGGGATCAGTTTACTTTTTCTAAACTAAAAACCATAATAATATCTGGCCGCTGTATCTTATGGAGTCATTTTGGGAATTAATACTATTTATGGAAAAACATTTTTGAAAATTATACAGGGTGATGGAGAGTCATTTAATTTAAAACAAATCACTTGCTAAAGACAATTAAAATGTTAAAAAAAAACTAAAAAAAGATAAATTAAATAATATAAGAGTTCTTGCTTTCCACAATGCATCATGATCCCCACTATGTGGAATCATAAAGGTGACATGATGAAGCCATGCAAAGCAATCTTAATAATCAATGTGGAAAATTAAATATGATTGTTTTGTGATTTTAAATACTTGTTTAAAAAAGATTAAAATATTTTATTGTTGAGAAGAAGTGAATAGGAAAATGAAAAAAAATGAATTTAGGGCATTATAAATATTATAGGGCATTATAAAAATTTTAGGGCATTATAAAAAATTAGGGCATTATAAATATTGAGAAATTAAAACATTTTATTTCTTTGTAAAAAAGTAGTAAGAATATTCTAAAGAGTGTTCTTCTAGTCATATGACTTATAATTTGGAGTGCACATATCTTCTATGTCTTGGCAAATTGTCAATACCCATTTAGAGGTTTGAATCAGCTTCTACCATTTTATACTTTTTGCTTTCATTGTCATGAATTATCACCAAGAGTTCCATTAATGTGAATATTTTTGCCAGCATCACTTTCCCTGGGGCATCTTCATTCTTTTTATCACAATGCTTTCTTCATTTATGTTAATTAAAGATCCTCTGAATCTGTAGTCTCTTTAATATTTTCATAATTAGCTCTTCTCTAACCCCATTTACAACTGATTTGCATTTTACTTCCAGAATTGTCACTTTTTATTCCTTTGCTCCTCTTTAGACTTTGTGGATATTTTTTCAATTTCCTATTGTAGCATGTTACATAAGTTTATGACCAACAGACAAGGAGGTGGAATAACTGTCTGCATTTTGGACTGCACATCAAAATACATGCAAAGAGACCAACTGCTGACAGGCTTCAAAAATAGTGATGTAACTGATCATTGATCATGAAGCAAATCTCTTTCATATTATGCAATGATCTGTGGACTGAAGTGCTGGAAGTAAAGTTTGTAATTAAAGCAAGCAATTAATCATATTTTAAATACTATTGTAAATAAATTTAGTTCTTGGGCTAAATAACTTTTATAAATGAAACTCATATATATTGGAACCACATAAGAGAGTAATATCTTCATTTTAAACATCATATTCTTAAATGCATTGATAACAAGATAGTCAGGAATGTCTTAACCAAGATCTGTGAAAACAAGCAGTAAGGATTTAGAATTATTACTTCTCTATGTTATAGTTTGTCTGACACGTGGGGAACAGGTGAACCAGTTCATGTGCGATTCTTTCTTCTTCATTCCTTTGAAGAATATTCTAATTCCATCTTCACCATCTTTTTCTTAAGCAGTATGAATGATAATGAAACTTCAATTTCTTTTTTAGTTCTAAGTATTGTAAAAATGCAGTTATGTTTACAGGCATCAAATAATCATTTGTATATCTTATGATCAATGATAAGATTTGACTAATGGATTTTAAAGAAGAAGTGGCTAACTAGTGATAAAGTGTTTATCAGGTGCTCTCTTTGGTATATTGTATTATAGGTGATGGCCAAGACATCATGGTAATTGTAATCTGTTCCAAGTCAAAGCAAACATGCCAGAAAAACCATGGGCATGGGTGCCAGAATAAATTGCATGAAAAAAAAAAAAAGATCTGTGGGAAGAAGAATTCAGAAATCAGCTTAGCTTTCAGATTGCCTTATGTTAATCCTGATGAAGTTCCTGAAAGGTTGACCAAAAACCAAATGGATTGTTATCCATTTCAATGACCCTTAATGATTATGTTGGCTTCCAGAATCCCTTTTCAAAATGTCACACTGTACATCATAAATATGTACAAAGACATGTCAATCAAAACTAAAACAATATAATTTAAAAAATATGTACACTTAGAGAAATCATACCACAAACCATTTAAAACTATTAATAGTTTTATTTAAATTGTCAAATTATTTTATAACACAATAACCTTGCATTAAAAACATCTCAATAATATGACATCAATGCTTATATTTATATAAGGTAAGCACAAAATCTGAGGGACAGTGGGAAGTATCAAAAGAGGAGAAAGTAGAGTGGTACTTAATTTTCTCAATTTTTGAGGTTCTTATGGAGGATACTTCTTTTTAATTTACTTTCTTCCAGATCAGGAAAAGGCCTATGGGCAGTTGACAAATTTTGATCACTCACTATAAGAGCAACAGTTAGTTTAGTGAGAATATATGTGGGTACCTCCCTCTATTTATTCCAAAAAATAATTGTTGAGTGCTTAGTACATATTAGACATTGTATAGTACATATTAGACATCAAGTATAAAGTGATAAATATGCTAGACAGACATCACAGACTTTATATCATAGTTGAATAAAGATAAACAAACAGATATTTCAGTGCAAATTAAATTAGGTGATAAGGTAGGAAATAACTGGGCAGCTAATTTACAGGTAGTAGGAAATTATTCTCTGAGGAAATGACATTTAATCTGAGATAAGTGACAAAATAGGAGCCAACAATGATAATAATAGAAAATAGTATTTCAGGTAAATGAAGCGTTGGTGAAAAGACCCGAGGTGGAACCTACTTTGACATATTGGAGGAAAGGCTAGTGTCTTCAGACTAGTGTCCAAGTATCTACTAATTCTGAGAGAGAGCAGTGAGGCAAACTGTTAAGTAATCCTATGTGTATCCTTCATCACCGAGCCTATGTTCATTCATTCTACTAAGGAAGTACTGAAATGACTTAGGAAAACATTTTCAAGCATTCATTGAATGATCATTATATCCACCTGTTGCTAAGATATGTAAATATTAGAAGATGGAAGGAAAAAACTTATACAAGTTTAGAAATTTTATCTTGGCTCAGTGAAGAATATTGGGGTCTGAAGCATGTAGAAATATCTCAAAGTGGAAGAGATGTTGATTTGCCTTTTACCACCTACAGCAAGAAACAATATGACATTATTATACTTTTAGAAGTAATATATGGTATTTTCTAAGTAAACTTAATTAAAATATCTGTAGGACTTTTTATACGCATTTAACATGGATTCTAAAATTTATATAAACAAATAAATAAAATAATCTAGAAAATATTGATAAGTAGAAATCTGATAAAGGGGAAGACTTTCAGACTCAGGAATCAATATATTTTATGAAGACATAATAAAAAAAAACAAGACAGTAGATCACACAGCTTGTTGTGGAAACAAATAAGAACATCAGTGGAATATAATAGGCAGTTTAGAAACAGATCTTTGTATATGAACATATATGTATGCTAAAGATGGCATTTCACATCACTGGGAAAAAAAGACCCATTTAGTAAATTGGGTTAGGATACTTGGCTAGCAATTTTGGAAAAAAATAAAATAGATCACTTACTCACACAAGGGCTGCTATCTTTCTTGTGAACACTTAGGGTCCATTGTAATCAGTCAATATCTATGCTACATTAATAGTTCAATATTGTAAATTTGTCAACGTTTTAAAACAATTTCACATATTGAAAATTATTAAGTACAGTAAAGGAGCACTTTCTCTGGAATATTTTAAGGACATTGCAGTATGAAGAAGCTCCTTCACCCTCTAGTACTTTATTTCTGACAAAAAAGGACATTTCCTAATATTGGAAACCACTGAAATCAAGAAAACAGCTTTCATACATTACTAGCCTTTAATCATCAGACCTCATTCAAATTTTTCCCCTTGTCACTTTTAGTTGTTGTGTGTCTTTAAGCTTGTTCAAACTAGAAGAATTCCTTTGTCTTTTCTTGGCATTTATTACCTTGTCACTTTTAAAAAGTAAAGCCAGTTATTTCCTAGAATGACCTCCAATTTGCTTTGTTTGATATTTACATATAAGTTGATTTAATCCATCTAACTTTTGTAAGAATATCATGGATAAGATGCTATATTCTTCCTACTGAATTCTCTCAGGGGTGCATGACTTCAATTTATCCCATGACTGATGATGTTCACTTGATCACCTAATTAAAGTTATGTTTACCAGACTTATTTATCTTATTGAATAAGAGTTTGAAAATACAAATACTTTATTCCTCATTAAACCTTCACTTCCTTTATTTACTTACTTATATCATGTATTCACATTTCCTAGTTTATGCAATGTTATTATCTGCTATTATTATTCTTTTAATGTTGAAATTACATCAAATAGGATAATGGGAGCTCACTCTGGATGGCCTCATCAATCTTTTGAGATATTTTCATTATTCTTTGAGCACTTTCTTACTTTATGCCACAACAAGATGCTCCAAGCCAATCCTGTGTTTTCCTTGCCCCAAGTCTGTAATAAACAGCTTTAACAAAAAGCTCCAATTTCCTTAATTGGAGAATTATATTCAGAAGCTGAGATCTGAGTATTGGTGTACTTATTGTTTTGGGAGATTACAGCTTTTAAAACTCAGGTGACAGCACTAAGAAATATATATATATATATATA
>NW_026000305.1:6879465-6906965 GCF_001458135.2 Marmota marmota marmota | reverse complement strand
ACTGTACATGATGTAGAGACTCACTGTGATATTCATATACGTATGTAGGAAAGTTATGTCAAAATCATTCCAAGGTCTTTCATATTCCTTCCCTGACTTCGTTCTCTTCATGCTCCTTCGTCTAATCAATTGAACTTCTATTCTTCCTCTCCCTTGTTGTCTGTTAGCATCTACATATCAGAGAACATTTCACCTTGTTTTTTGGGGATTGGCTTATTTTGTTTATTGTTATAGGCTCCAGTTGCATTCATTTATTGGCAAATACCAGTTTCATTATTCTTTTTTTTTTTTTGAAAACACAATACCTTTATTTTTATTTTTTGTGTGGTGCTGAGGATCGAATCCATGGCCTCACATGTGCTAGACGAGAGCTCTACCACTGAGCCACAACCCCAGCCTCTCATTATTCTTTATGGCTGAGTAATATTCCTGTGTGTGTGTGTGTGTGTGTGTGTGTGTATGTGTATCACATTTTCTATAGCCACTCATCTTTTGAAGAGCATGTAGGTTGGACCCATTTCTTAGCTATTGTGAATTGAGCTGCTATAAACATTGATGTGGCTGTGTCACTACAGTATGCTCATAGTAAGTCCTTTGGGTATATACCAAGGAGTAGGATAATTAGGTCAAAGGTGGTTTCATTCCAAGTTTTCTAAGGAATTTCCACACTGCTTTCCAGAGAAGTAGCACAAATCTGCAGTCTCACCAGCAATGTATGAGTGAGCCTTTTCCCTCACATCTTCTCCAATGTTTATTATTACTTGTATTCTTGATAATTGCCATTCTGACTGGAGTGAGTAATTTTAATTTGCATTTTTCTAACTGCTAGAGATGTTGAAATTTTTTTCATATATTTGTTGACTGATCATATTTCTTCTTCTGTGAAGAGTTCAGTTCCTTGGCCCATTTACTTATTGTGTTATTTGTGTGAGGTTTTTTTTTTTTGGTGTTTTTTTCCAGTTCTTTATATATTCTGCAGATTAATACTCTGAGGTGCATGTGGCAAATATTTTTCCCTTTCTGTAGGCTCTCTGTTCACATTTTTTATTGTCCTTTGCTGTGAAGAAATTTTTTAGTTTGATACCATATTTAATGATTTTGCTTCTTACACTTTAGATGTCTTATTGAGGAAGTCAGTTCCTATGCTGACATAATGGAGCGTATCTTTTCTTCTAGTAGATGTAGGGTCTCTGCTTAATGTCTAGGTCTTTGATTCACTTTGAGTTGAGTTTTGTGCAGGGTAAATGATAAGGGTTAAATTTCATTTTTTTTACGTATAGATTTCCAGTTTTCCCAGTACCATCTGTTGAAGAGGCTATCTGTTCTCCAATGTATGTTTATGATGCCTTTGTGTAATATGATTTAACTACATTTATGTGGGTTTGTCTCTGTGTCTTCTATTCTGTTCTATTGGTCTTCATGTCTGTTTTGTTGCCAATGCCATGCTTTTTTTTTGTTACTATAGCTGTGTAGTATAATTTTTTTTTAAGAGAGAGAGAGAGAGAGAGAGAGAGAGAGAGAGAGAGAATTTTTTAATGTTTATTTTTTAGTATTCGGGGGACACAACATCTTTGTTTGTATGTGGTGCTGAGGATCGAACCCGGGCTGCACGCACGCCATGTGAGCGGGCTACCGCTTGAGCCACATCCCCAGCCCCTGTGTAGTATAATTTAAGGTCTGATATTGTGATGCCTCATGCTTCACTTTTCTTACTAAGTATTGCTTTGTGTATTCTTTGCTTCTTATAATTCCAAATGAATTTCATGATTGTTTTTCTATTTCCTTGAAGAATATTATTGGAATTTTAAAAGGAATTGCATTAAATCTGAATAGCATTTTGGTACTATAGCCATATTAATTTTGCATATCGAAGCACATAGGCGGTATTTCTATCTTCTATGATCTTCTTCAATTTCTTTCTTTAGTGTTCTGTAGTTCTCATTGTAGAGGTCTTTCACCTCTTTTCCAAGATCCACATTTAAAAAAAAATTTACAGTGTATGATCAGTACAGTTTTTCCTACCATTAGCATTTCATAATTTCAAAATTAACCCAAGATCTCTCACATGGCACATGGGAGACAAATCACAAGATGCAATTTATATTTCTCCAGATAAGTTTTAATTGATCTTCCTTTACATTTATTATATAATTTTTACAGCATCATGTCTGGATTTTGTACTCATTTTCATGTTACTATATATGTCTGTGGATCTCTTAGTGCTTACTCAGTATAATTTATTTTTCTTTATTTCTTTCCATCTCTCTTATATTGGTACCATGTGTTATTTTTGTTGACTGAACTGTTTAATTTCTCCAACACTTCTTTCAAACTTACCTTCTTAGTGGGACTCTTTTCTCCAGTTGAGAACATTCACCATATGTGTAGATTTTATTGAGTGCCTAAAACTAAACAGATCCACCTCAAATTAGAGAAGCTAAAAGATAAAATCCTCCTTAGTTGTGGCTCAATATAAACTGAGAGTGGGCATATTACTTTTGCCTACCCATTTGTACATATTTTCCAGGGACTTTAAAATAGAGTTTTCTATGTATTTTTTCAGTGAATTTTGAGTGATGCAAGGATGTGAACATGGCTAGAGTTCATAATTATTGGACCAAGGGACCAGACAGGACTGCTGTGTAACCTTTTCCCTGGTTACTTTTAGCAGGATCTCCCTTGATTTTGGCCTACTTTCAAGGCCTGACTTTCTAGTAAACTGTTGAACATAATATTCTGCCAGTGAATTGCTAAGCATATTAGAATTGGGATCTCAGGTTTGACAAGAAGGTTTATACATATTATCATCCAGTATATACAAAAATAGCTATAGAATAGTAGAAAAATAAATATCCCCAGTTCTGCTACATTAGCAAAGGTATTAAAAGGTGTATAAAATAATAGTAAATAAAAACAATATTAAATAAACAGAAAAACATGTTAAAACTCACACGCTAGTAGAAAAATGCATTTTAAAGTATGTGTTTTTCACCCATCTGTATGGCAATAATGGAAGTGCTAATATCAGGTATTGATGAAGTTGCAGGGATATGAATACTCACACATGTATGCTGGAAGAGATAAAAATTGATAAAAATAACTGTGGGGCAATTTATTTATTAGAATAAAAGTGTTAATGTAAAAGTTTTCCAAGAATTTGGGAAGATAAGCAGTACACTGGCTATTTGCTCCACAAAAAAATAAAGGAAAAATAAAAGAATTTGGCAAGAGCAATTTTGCTATTCTTTCTCCCAAGACACTATGAAAAAAATGCCTGAGTACCAATTATAAAGAACTTCTAATACTTCTTTTCTTTTGTAAAAGACAAAAAATCTAATAGCACCTTTGCTTTACTTATAATTATCTCTTTTGAGTTTGTCTATTCCTCCCATGCCCCCACTCCCTATCCCACTATAAATCAGTCCCTTTATATAAAAAAAAACATTCAGCATTTGATTTTTGGGATTGCTAACTTCACTTAGCATTATCTTCTCTAACTCCATCTATTTACCTGCAAAAGCCATGATTTTATTCTCTTTTATTGCTGAGTAATATTCCATTGTGTATATATGCCCATCTATTGAAGGGCATCTAGATAGGGCAGAGGGGTGAGAGGGGAAGGGAGGGGGCATGGGGTAATTAATGATGGTGGAATATGATGATCATTACTATCCATAGCACATGTATAAAGACACGAATTCGTGTGAATATACTATGTATACAATCAGAGACATGAAAAATTCTGCTCTATATATGTAATAAGAATTGTAACACATTCTGCTATCATATATAAATCAGAAAATACATAAAAATAATTATCTCTTTTGAAAATAAATTCATTTGCTCTTTCGTGACTTGACAGTTCATCTGCTTTGTTTGCCAACCTTGCTCTTGTTACTAGCCCCATAACTTTTATCCCTTCAGTGTTATGCATAAGGCCAAGCATAAGTTGACAAGTTAATGAATCACATTCAGAAGACCAAAGCTCAGAAAAATAAATGTTTGAAAAATATATGGGACTGGGATATATAACTTAGTGGATAGAGAACTTATTTAGCTCATGAGGTCCTGGGTTCAAGCCTTAGCACTATATACATACATAAAAAGGTACACCTATTCTGAAATACATTAAACTATAGATAGATAGATAGATATGATGTATTATGGGTGCATATATATATATATATATATATATATATATATATAACCTAACTACATGTATGTATATAGGTATATATGTATGTGTGTGTATATATATGTGTATGTGTGTATAATACCTATCTTATCTCAAGCCTTATCTTCCATTACATTTGTAATAAGTATAAAAATGCCATAAATGAAAGAAGTACTAATGAATTGAGAAAAATAATTCAATTTCAAAACTGAGAAAATTATTCTTTTTGTGACCTGATTTTAGTCACTGTTATGCAGAATATATTCTTATAATAAAACTGAGATAATACCTCCATCTAAAGATGAAAATGTAGGGGGAAAGGTGACAAATACCCCTGTTTATTTGTTAGAAGTCACATATCCTTTAAAAGTCTTTTATCAAACTTTCCAACAGACAATTTCCCTTCAAGTTGATATACAGTCATTTTTTTTTTCTTGAGTGGTAATTAATTTAGTATGTTAACTTATTTGGTATTTAACTTCTTTCTGATCTACTGATAACATTCAAAGAGCCGCCTTTTGTATGAATCCTTTCCTGATCTTCCTGTACTCCTCTAAGCTCCTACAATGAATTTAGTGTATACTCTACCCTTGTCTTTTTAATTATATACTGCCCATTGTTAGGTAACTGTCTCATTGTATGTTTTGATTTCTCACATTAAAGACAAAACTCTAGTAGCTAGGGATTATGTTTATCAATTTTCTAAATTGCTCCCAAGAATCACATGGAAAAGTTTCTTGAAAATTGTAGTATTTGAGAAATATATGCTATTTTTTAAAGAAAATATTTATATTGCTCAATTTTAGAAAAGCTGATTCAGGATTCAGGAAAAAAAATAAACAGTAAAGCAGTAACTTCTAAGTACCAGGCTAGTACTCTTTTCACAACAATATGGTGGCTCCAAAACTTTCTGTGTCCTGTAATTTGGTGGTTCCAAAATTTATGTCTCTATTTTGGATTCATAAAAATCCTTGGTATATTTTTAAAAACAGAAACTCCTTGGTCTTTCTCCTTATGGTATGTTCTAATTGGGACTTGCCATCTTCTATAAGCCACATACTTGTGATTGCTTCTGTATTACAAAGACAAATATGTCAAGACTTGTATTCAAAGAATTCATAGTACAATGTGTGAAACAGATTTATAATCAAACTAAATTATAATACAATGAACTGTTAAAATAAAGTTATGTGGAATAATCTATGAAAACCCAGAGAAACATTCTCCTCTGTGGTACCAGAGGATATGCTATTCAAAGAGTGGATAGGAATTAGAAATTATCTATGTAGATAATGAGAAAGATCTCACATGTAAGGGCACAGAAGTTTCAAGGACATCACAAGGCAAGGGTACCACAAGTAGCTGAATAAGCCTTGACTATAAAGCATGTAATTTGATTATTGACTATTGAAAGATAGGGGAGAATGATACTGGCAAAAACTAGATGTTGAAGAGTCTTGCATGAATTGTGGGTTATGCTCTATAGGTGATAAAGTTTCATAACTAGGAAAATAACATAGTTACAAAGGAACACTCTAGCAGCAATATGGAGAATGTACTTGAAATAGAGAACTGTGCACTAGTTAGGAGGTGATTGTAATATCCAGGGACTTCGTTTGTGCAGTAACAAACAGTGGTGGATGAGCACGAGACTAATCTTAGCATGAAGTAGAAAGCAGAAGACTACTCAGACTGGAGTAAGAAATCTTTGTTTGGAGACTTAGCCCTTCTTACTGAAAATAAGGTCAGTAAATAATTTCAATCTTAACATTTATTGAGTGTAAAAATGTTCAAAAATTACTCTGCCTCCTTCACTGGGTGGTTATGAGCATCAACCCAGCTATGTCACTCCTCAGTTTATACACAAATGACTTAAAATCAGCATATTACAGTGAAACAGGCACATGAATGTTCATAGCAGCTCAATTCACAATAGTTAAACTATGGAACCAACCTAGATGCCCTTCAGCAGATGAATGGATAGAGAAAATGTGGTATATATACACAATGGACTATTACTCAGCCTTAAAGAAGAATTAAATTATGGTATTTGCAGGCAATGGATGGAGCTGGAGAATATTATGTTAAGTGAAGTAAGCCAAACCCCAAAAACCAAAGGTTGAATGTTTTCTCTGATAAGTGAATGCTGATTCATGATGAGGGAGTTGCTAGGAAAGAATGGAGAAAATTTGGATTGGGCAGAGGGGAGTGGAGTGAGGGGAGGGGAGGGGACGGGGTATGGGGGTGAGAACGATGGTGAAATGGGATGGAGATTATTAACCTATATTCATGTATGATTGCATGACCGGTGTGATTCTGCATCATGTAAACCCAGAGGAATGAGTAATTGTGCTCTACTTGTGTACAATGTGTCAAAATGTATTCTGCTGTTATGTAGAACAAGTAAAAAAAAATAAAAAAGAAATAAGGAATGTGAAAAGTATTAGAAAGCAGAAAATAATTATACATTGTTATATATTGTTAATGATAAGAATTTAATATAAAAATAATAAGAACTATTGATTCAGGAAAACAAAGTACAGAATTTAGTGAACTCCCAGCTTTGACACCTGTCCCCATGAGTTTATGTACGATACTATGTGGTTCTCCTCATTATATTTCTACATTGATTTCTTGCTTTGACATTCCAGTTAAATACTAAATTTTTATCCACTTTATAATCTTGACAAATTTCAAATGTGTAAAAAATTAACTATCATGCTGAATTAGGAGATTATCTATAGATTTTTATAACTATTTTCTGTCTAATTTTCTCTGTATTTCATAGGGATACAAGGCCAGGTGCAATATTTGCAAGCCATTTTCTCTCTTCCTGTGTTTGGATTTTAAACACTGTTTGGGTCAACATTTCCTCCTCAAACAATGCTTGTTATGTCTGCTTGTGAACATTCAATAAATTCAATCGAAAGAGTAGAGAATCAAAAGGGAAGAGATATTGATTCTCTTTAAATAAACCCCAGGTGATCTCTTTAATGTTTTACATTAACCAAGACTTCTATATCATCATCTATGTTTTCCAGATTCTTTCCTTAGCAATGACTAGTACTTATCCTCATTTTAAGCTTAAATGTTTATTCAGCAGGTTATGCTTCACTATAAAAATAATATTTTTAAAGTTACACTAAAGTGAATAAAATAGATTCCCTTTGGGTAGTTATACCATCACTCAGAATTTAGTCATAACTAAAGCACTTATCTAAGTGTAACTTTAGTTACAGTGACTACAGAGTCTGGCATTCACTTTGAATCTTATAAGTAAATTATTCTCTGATAAGTAATGGAAAAAGGTGATGCTCTTAACTATTGTGTTGATGAAATATAAGAATATTCTTGCAATTATAAATAATGGTACAGCAGTTTGATATTTAAGGCTGTCTATAATCTGGATATAATCCACTTTCTTATGTCTGTTACTCTCAATTTTATACACCTATGCACCAGTGTACTAGCTCTTCTACACTCAAATTTCATGACTCTCACCTCTTTAAGCCGGAATCTTCCTTTCTTCTAAAAAGTATAGTTGTATATTCCCTTTGCCACTGTACACCCTCTCCAATATTCTCACCAACTGGGAAATCACATTCTTCAATTCTTTGACCACTTTAAATGCCTCTTTTGCCATTGGATTTTTTTCCTGCTCTGTCATATTTCTTCCTTTGATTCTTTCTTCCATTTTATTTCCAGCTCTCTTTTGCATCTTTAGTCTGTATCTCCAGAAGTGGTTGCTTAATAAATATTTAATAGTAGAATGAATGATATAAGACAGCATAAAATTAAAAACAAATTTATTTATATACAAAAGAAATACTATATAGAACTTCCTTCAGAAAAGAATGGGATTCTTAGAACTATTTCACTGGAAAAATGTTCAATTTACTATATCTCCATAGGAGAAGCAGATAAGACATTAAAATATCTAATGGAACTGATATTAAGAATACAAAGTTTCTAATAATGACCCTTATATAACATAGACTTATCAGTTTAGGCTTAGGCATTACTTGTTGACCATAGGCCCTCCTCTTGGGAACAGACTGCCAAAACATAGGGTATGTATTTGTAGAGCCAAACACATGCTTTCAGCAGGCAAAGTATCTTCAAAGAGTAAAGAGAGATAAGCAGCTTGACTCTGTATATCAAGTTTCTTCTTACAAATTTGCCACTTTTGGGCTGGGGATGTGGCTCAAGCGGTAGTGCGCTCGCCTGGCATGTGTGCGGCCCGGGTTCGATCCTCAGCACCACATACAGACAAAGATGTTGTGTCTGCCGAAAACTAAATAAATAAATATTAAAAAAATAATAAAAAGATTAAAATTCTCTCTCTCTCTCTCAAAAAAAAGTAATGCTTTAAAAAAAAATTTGCCACTTTTGTTTTCTGGGAATTAGTAGTAGTAAGACTCGGACAAAGGATGGGGATGTTACACTAGCAAAACACATCCTATAGTCATGGAAGAAGAAAATAGGCTTGAGGAAGCATTTATTTTTCTTCAAAATTCCACAGTTTTTGTTTTCTTTAAACCATTGGCATTGGTCATTAACCCTATGTTATACCAGAAGTGTGTCTGCCTCCTCCCAGAAGGGGAGATCAGCAGTTTACACAGGCAGTCTTGCTCCTACGTTTGTAAAACTGCTACTTTAATATTGAACACTACTCCTTCTATTTTGCTTCCCATTCCAAATAATGTCCAGCCATTTCACTCAGCATAAGCTATTAGATATTCTGCTATGAGTTAAACATAAAATGCTAATATTCAAGTAATGAAATTCCAATATAAACATGTCCCTTATTTGAATATAAAACCTATTCATCAAATTTAAAATGAAAATTACAACCTCACAGTTAAATATCCTTGAAAGTTAACATTTAAACACAGCAAAGTCTAAAGGAATCAAACTTACAAATTACAATCTTCAGCCCCTCTGAATTAACAGATTTGAATCCACTTCCACTGAATTTATAAAACAGGTCAATCTTCACCCCTATAACATTTTAATTCAGAAAGTAATGTTACTCTATCAAAATTTCAATGGAAACAGTTTTAATAATGATAAATAAGGCTACCATGGTAGATTTTAAGAGGGTGTTACTTATTTGCAATCTATGATCTTTGCACTTATACTCCATTGGGAGCTTATTTATGACACAAGTTAATCATGTCTGGAGAAAATCTACTAATGAATTCTATTTTATTTCAGAAAGGAGCATAGAAGATGATCCATCCATCTTAGAAATGTGTAATGGGGGAAGACCTACAAATGTTCCTCAACATGATTTTCTTTCATGTAAAGACTATACCTCTGTTTTATCTAAGAAATTGCCCTTGGTGGATTCCTGAGGTAAGCTTTAATTGATGTTTCTGAAGTCTATAATCCTGGGGCCCTAGTGAAGATCAATAATATTACTCTTTCCATGAGACACTGTCCTTCTGAGTAATTTATTCTCTATATACAAGGTATTTCTGTATCGTTTCTGCAATAGTGGCATGAATTTCTCACATATTATTTTTCTCTATTGTTTCTCTACTCCTTTCAGAAAGATTTCTCTTGGTTTGTAATGATTTTAAGAACTTATAAAGTTGAATTTTTTTCTTCAACAGTTAGTGCTGTTTTTTGGAATCTATCTTCTTTCTTCTTCCTTTGCCTTTATTTCTGAATGAACAGCTAATTTTCCTAACATATTCCCAAATCAGTGTACTCTGAGTCCTGCAAAAGTATCCCTGTTAAGACAAATTTCCTTCATCTTTCTAATTTTTTAAAGATATTCTTCTACCCATACTAACATCTTTGTGAGTCTTATATTTGATTATTATTGTACTTGGCTTTGCAAAAGTTATTTCTGGCTTCTTTGACAAAGTGTCCAAAGGGTCCCAGTTTGCCCTGTGCCAGAGACCCTTGGACGATTCGAACTTAAGGGCATTACTGCTTTTCTCCTTGCCATTAAAACTCCTGATTATGAAAAAAAAAAAACATGAAATAAGAGGATACTTGTATATGTCTTAACCTTTTGTGCCTAACTGTTGTCCTGTAGACTAAAGGAACCTCCTGAGGGTAAGGGAAACATCTATTGATTGTTAAGTGCATAACAAACACCATTTTCTGGAGGAATTTATAGGAGGAGTTGGTTAAAATAGAGTGTCTCCCTCTTGCAGCATTTTTCTTAAATACATTAAGTTAATCTGAGCATAGGAACAGTAATGGGAGATTTTAGCTCTGCAAACAAAGGGAACCTGGATGTTTCCTTACTAATCATCCCATGTCTTTCTCTCAGTACTACAATCTTAATTGCTAGTATTTCTGATTGGCAAAGGAAGGGAGCATCCAGGAGGGAATGGATGCAGGGTTTGGAGTGTTGCATGGCCCCAAACCAAGGCAAATGTAATTGGGGCTTTCCCTCAGTGCCATTCATCTACCAATCACCTTAGATACCCCTTAGGGCAGTCGGGGAGAAGTTTACAGAGAAGGAACCTTAGGATTTTCACCTGATCCCTCAGGGGACAGTCTCCAACTTTCCAGACTCACTCAGAACTGGCCTCCTTGACCGACCTGCCTCGATTTACCTATCTACACTGCCTGCCTGTTTAATTCCAGCTTCAATTGTATTTATGTGGGTTTATCTCTGTATCTTGTATTTTGTCCCATTCATCTTTATGTCTGTTTTGGTGCAAATACCATGTTGTTTTTGTTACTATAGCTTTGTAGTATAATTTAACATCTGGTATTGTTTTAGTCGCTTTTTCACTGCTGTGACTCAAGGACCTGACCAGAAAAACTGTGAAGGGAGAAAGATTTATTTAGAGGCTTATGGTTTCAGAGGTCTCAATACATAGACATCAGGCTCTATTTCTGGGAATTTGAGGTTGAGAAACTGATGTGACTCCATTTTTGAGAAACCAACCTCTAACTCAGAGCAGGGCCTGTCCAAAGGGTAGGTGACCCTTGTCCTTGGAAAAACCCAGAGCATTCCTAGGCCCTTAGCTACCCTGCTTAGTCATTTGTCAATAACCAGATGTCCTTGACTCAGCAATGCAAGTTCCTGGAAAGACCAAAGAATGTTTGAGGCCAAGCAACAACCAATCAGAGTGAGACAAGAAAGATATCTGGAATGCCAGGCAACCCTCCCAGTAGTTTTGGTGATTCATAACATGATTAGGAAACCCTGCAGTTTAGCATATACACTCACAGTCTAAACCAATCAGTCAAATATGTCCACCACTTGAACTAACCAATCACCCTTACCCAATTTGTTCCTGCCAGTGAATGTGCTAATCAATGTTGAGAGTTGTTGTTTGATTTTCCTGTGGTGTGAAATGATTTGCTGTGTGATGTTGTGACACAGAGTATCCAAAAATACCTATAAATCCTCACTGAACTCATGGTCGGGACTCACTCCTCAGGACCGCTGTGTCAGAAACAGTTGTGAGTCCAGGCTGGAGCTTGCAATAAAGACTCTTGTGTGATTGCATTGGATTCAGTTCCTGGAGGTCTATTGGGGTCCCACAAATCTTGCATTACAAGGTGAGGTAGAACATCATGGTGGAAGAGTGTGGCAGAGGGAAACAGTTCACATGGTGATCAGGAAGGAGAGAGGGAGGGAGGGAGAGAGAGAGAGAGAGAGAGAGAGAGAGAGAGAGAGAGACTGCATGTTCCAGATACAAAATATATACCCCATAGACATGCCCCCAATGAACCACTTCCTCTGGTCACACCACACCTGCTTCCAGTTACCACTCAGTTAATCACATGAGGGATTAATTCACTGATTAGGTTAAGGCTATGACCCAGTCTTTCTGCTCTGTACCTTCTTCATTGTCTCACATGTGAGCTTTCAGAGGACATTTCACATCCAAAACATAATATTCCACCCTGACCCCCAAAAGCTCATACTTGTCTGACAATGCAAAATACATTTAGTTCATTCCCAAGAGTCCCCATACTCTCAACATGTTCGGAAATTGCTCAAAGTTTAAGTCCAAAGTCTTCTCTGAGGTTCAAGGCAATCTCATATTGTGAGCTTCTGTAAAATTAAAAACAATTTACATGAATCCAATATATAAAGGTACAGAGTAAATATTTCCATTCACAAAATTAGGGGCATATAAAGAAAGGACAGAACCAAAGCAAGACCTAAATCCAGGTGGGCATACAAGTTCTAGAGCTCAATATCTAGCATTTGGGGCACATGGCATCATAATGTTCTCTCCAAAGGTCTTGTGCAGCTCCATACCTGTGGCCTTGTTTGATGCAGCCCAAGTGGCTTTGTTGTTGTTGTTGTTGGCTTGTCTCTGCTGTATTCCTGCAGCTTTCCCAGGGGGATGGCCCATGTTACTGGCATTTTCCTCACATCTCCATACTTTGACTTTTCAGGGAGTGCCCACAGGGACTCAGACCCTGCTGCACTTTGCCTGGCCTACCAGACATTCTTTTGAAATCTTGGAGGAAGCCTTTATGAATTCTGCATTCCTGCAGAACCAGCATCATGTGGTTGATGCCAAGGTCTGCTGCTATCACAAACCATAGCCAACCCTCCAGGAACCCTGGCTGCAACAGCCTCTGATTGTCTGCGTGGCTGAGTGTGTTGAAAAACTTGCTAGATCCCCTTATGCAAGAAGAGTGCCCTACTGGTCTCTTCTCAGGAGAATTTTCACCTTTACTCTCTAGAGCTTGAGATAGGTGATTAAAAAAAAACCTAATAAAATGTTGATGTCTATGAAATAATCTGCCTAAATTCAGAAATTTACAAGGATTGTTTCAAAATGTGAACAGAAAAGGAGGTTAACAAATGGAAAAGAGAAATTAGAAGGTTCTAGGTATGGATTTAATAGAGGGAAAAATGTGTTTCTGGATAAGAGAGTCTATGTGATTAAATAATTAAGAGGGTTTAAGTAAGTGCTAAAGAAGGTCTATGTATACAACTATGGTTAAACAACAACTGTTATTTTGCAATATTGTAATATGTTATTTCTTTAAGAGCTAAATTTGGTTAATATAAAAACATCAATATAATTGTGATGCTATTAATGTGTTCATATCTTCCAGGTATACAACTCTGTAAGGTAGAAGCTTTAAAAGAGCATTATATCAAGTGGGTGTTCTAAAGTTGTATGTTAATTTTAGGCTTAAGAAAAAAAACATGTTGGAGATGTATTTATATCATTTGTGTTCTATAACTGGACTTGTTATCAATAAGATATGTAAAGTTCTATGTTACTTTTTACACTGAGATACAATTTACATGTATTTTTAAGTTAATTAGAGCCTAATTTATGTAAAGGTTTTATTGCAAAACACAAAAGAACTTTGCTACTTTTCTACAAAAGGTTAAAAGCTTTCAGCCTTTCTTTAATTTATGTTTTAGATGTGATGTTATATTGTGTTAGCTAATATTCTTGGGAACTTGAGCAACAATTTATGTAGGCTTTATAAAATGATGTTTAAAAAAACAAAGATCAGCTTCAGAACTACAGTACTTAAGATTTATGAAGAACCCCACCTTACCTGAGATAAGGCTCTGTGTCCCATCTCACAACATGTAAAAATGACTACAAAAGAAGTAGGCCAGATTTCAGTACATTTAAAGTTGTGTCCAAAAGTTGGTTTTTGTCAAGATTACTTGGATCTCAAACAAGGGATTATAATGTATAACTCTGCCAAAATTCAAGGTAGCTATTACATGAACTAAATATGTTTTTACTCTTGATAATTTTATTTTGTAGTTTTTTTTTTTTTATAAATGGTCTAAAGATTGCCTGTTAATGTTTTGCAGAGATTTAAGAACACTGATTTAAGAACACACAACCTGGGTTTGATTAAGATAATGAGTTATCACCTACAGGATAGAGAGATAGACGTTAAAGCCCAGTACTCTTACTATAAGGCTGTTGAAATTTATTTGCTGGATGTTTAAGATTAAGTTTTAAAATTAAAGTTAAATTAAAAGGGCCAAGAAAACCAATATTTGGCTCTTGCCCTCTGAATCAGTCTGAATCCAGGGAGCAGGGGACTTCTCCAAAGAGCTTTGCAACTCTGGGCCACATAACCTCCGGATCACGGAGATTAATGAGATCTCTGGAGAACAGAAAGCCAATCAGTGCATTTGCTATGAAGAGGAGGGTCATCAGAGAAGGGAGACATCCCTGATGCTTCTAAGGGAAGCCACAAGGTCAAGCATCCTGGCACAAATGGCACTAGCAGAACTGAGAAGCCACTCTCAAGTTTCCCCAGAAATGACTCCCATTAAAAGTCAGCTGACTGTTAACAATAGATAAAAACACAAGTCAGTTTGACTACTTCATCTTAAACACTTAGCAAAGACAGTTAAAACCAAAACACAGCTATTCCTGGGCATTTTAAATAATAATAATAAGTTACATTTAAATGTAACTTCCAAGAATAAGTAAACTGGAGGCTACAAAAGAGATTCTTAGGCAGGAATGCCTGATAACTATTAAAAAGAAACTGCCAGAGTAGATTTAGTTTAAGGCCTACAGCTATTTCTAACCTGCACAGGTAGGCTTGGTGTTTGCTAGTATGATTATCCAGCCCTAAGTAACAGAATTAAAGGTCTCTCTATTAGACACAGAGGTCATACTAGTAAAAGGATTTTGCAAGATCAGATGACATTAAATTATTAAACTGTATCTTAAGGGGAAGGACATCTGTAACCCTAAAAGTTAAATGTTATGTTTACAGTCCTGGTAACTGGGGATGTTAAAGCCTGGTGAGGGAACTTATGTACAGTGAGTGACATGTTCCAGCTGCTGCAACACTTATTCAGTACTCATGGGTTTGTTTCTCTCATAGAAGCACCCATCCCCAGATGACAACCTGTTTTTCCCCAACCAGACTTCAAATGGAACTGACTTCTAAAAGGGAACTCACGTCCCCCACGTTGCCCCCCATGTCGTCCAGCCCCCTCATGTTTGACATCCCTTTTCAGCTCTGAAGCAGCCAGAATGAGCCGTTGCCCGTTCTCCTTATAGCAATAAAGAGTTCCTAAAATTAGGGGGGAATAAAGCCAGAAATGGATAGGCAGTGTAGATAGGTAAATCGAGTCAGGTTGGATCTAGGAGGCCAATTTTGAATGAGTCTGGGAAGTTGAAGACTGTCCCCTGAGGATTACTGTTTACCAAGATGTAGAGCCTGCCCAAATAGGCCTCCAACGGAGGGAACCATGATTGGTTCCCAAGTTTCCAGACAAAGGGGGGAATGAAAAACCAGCCTGTACCTCAGAGCAAAGCCTGTCCAAGGAAGGGACATGACCTTTGTCCTTGGAAAGACCCACAGAGCACTCCTAGGCACATTCCCACCCTGCTAAGTTTTTTATCTACAAATAACAGGAGAGATCTGCTGTGCCTGGTGTCCCTGACTCAGTCAGGCTAGGTGGAGACCCATAGCAACCCCCTAGCAGCCACCAATCAGCATGAGACAGGGAAATACCTGGGATGCCAGATGACCCTCCCAGTAGTTTATGGTGGTTGATAATGTGTTGGGAAACCATGTAGTTCAGCATGTACACCCCTCTTGGCTTAAACCAATCAGTTCAAATGAATACCCCTTTTGTACTGACCAATCACCCCTACCCAACTTGTTCCCGCCAGTGAATGTGCTAATCATGTTTTAGAGTTCTTATTTGATTTTCCCACGGTGTGTGATGATTTGCTAAGACATGCTATGATGTATGTGGGGGGTCCCTGCCTTCTCCAAAGAATGTATAAAACTGCTGTAAACCCTGGGCTCAGGGCCTCTCAGTGTCACCAGTTGCTGTGTGTGTGTGTGTGTGTGTGTGTGTGTGTGCGCGCGTGCACGGAGGACCCAGCTAGCTCACAATAAACACCTCTTTGCTGTTTACATCAATCTTGGTCTCTGGTGGTCTTTTGGGGGTCCCGAATTCAAGCATAACACTGTAACTTCCTTAGCCCTAGTTTTCCTTCAGCCTTTCAAGTTCAACTTTTAAAAATCTTTCTTCTCTGCTTTCTATTCCTGAATATCACAATAAATTTGGCTAAAAGGCAATAGCAACACCCATTTCACCACCCAAATGCTATGCTGCCTAGAAATTTCTTCCATCAGATTAAAAATTCATTGGTTTTAAAATCAGAATCACAGAAATTCTCAGGACACCGGCAAAATGCAGCCAAAATGCAGCCAGATCTTAACATGAAGGGCCTCTACTCCAAATTCCAATAGAGCTCTCTTCCACTAAACCCTCTTAAGCCCTTTCTTCACTGTCCAGGCATATTGGTATTCTGGTCAGAGTTCCTACCAAAATCAGCCAAGACTTGGCTTACAACAACCTAAAGCATTTCCAGCTTTACACTGCTACATGTCTTAATAATCCTGCCACCAATTCCAAAGAGCTCCAAATGTAATGCCAGATTCATTCATGGGACCCCAGTAGACCTCCAGGAACTGAATCTGATGCAATCACACAAGAATCTTTATTGCAAGCTGGAGCCTGGACTCACAACCTTTTCTGACGCAGTGGTCCCAGGGCGTGAGTCCCGGTCCTTTGTTCAGTGAGATTTTTATAGGTTTGGGGGGATATTTTATGCGTCGCAACATCACACAGCAAATCATTTCACACAGAGGGAAAATCAAACAACAACTCTTAGCATTGATTAGCACATTCACTGGTGGAAACAAGTTGGGTAAGGGTGATGGGTGAGTTCAAGAGGTGGATACATTTGAACTGATTGGTTTAAGCCGCAAGGGATGTACTGCTAAACTACATGGTTTCAATCACCGAAACTACTGGGAGGGTCGCTTGGTATTTCAGGTATTTTTCCTGTCTCAAGCTGATTGGTTGTTGCTAGGGGGTTGCTATGGGTCCCCATCTAGCCTGACTGAGTCAGGGACACCTGGTGCAGCAGATCTCTCCTGTTATTTGTAGATAAACAACTCAGCAGGGTGCATATGTGCCTAGGAGTGCTCTGTGGGTCTTTCCAAGAACAAGGGTCACGCCCCCTTCTTTGGACAGGCTTTGCTCCTAGGTAGAGGCTGGTTTTTCACAGTGTGCCCTCATGGTCTCTTCTCGAAGAGTTTTTACTTGTTCATCCTTGAGCCTGAGATGGGTATGGTCTTTCCTATTCTTGAGAAGCCCTCAAGCCAACTTTCCTATTGTTTCTGATAAAGTACTTAGCAGCATCTCTTTATTGGTTTTAATATCTTTAACAAACATAATTTTTTTTTGAAGAGAGAGCCAGAGAGAGAGAGTGAGAGAGAGAGAATTTTTTTTAATATTTATTTTTAGTTTTCAGCGGACACAACATCTTTGTTTGTATGTGGTGCTGAGGATCGAACCCGGGCCGCACACATGCCAGGCGAGCGCACTACCGCTTGAGCCACATCCCCAGCCCCCAAACATAATATTTTTAGCCCTTGTTTTACTCACACTTTTTCTGGCCAAACGGCAAATTTTTCAAGTATTTCTGCTCTACTTTCTGCTTCTGATTATAACAGTAAATTTGATTAAAAACCTACCAGCAATATCCATGCCACTCCCCGAATGCTGTGCTGCTTTAAAATTTTCTCCACCAAAGTAATTAGTCCATCACCTTTAAATTCAGTCTCAGGACACAGAAAAAGTGTACACAACTTCTTAGTCAGAAGGTAACATGAATAGCCTCCAGTCCAATTTCCATTAGATTTCTCCTTCTCCTCTGAAGCCTTCTGAACACAGAATATTCTTCACAGTCCTAACAGTATTCTGTTCTCATGAACTCCCACAAGAATCCCCCAGTAAGCTCCACAGACAACATTCTAAAATATTGCAAGATTGTATCTCTAAACTTTTTGAAGTTTTTCCTCCAAATTCCAAAAAGCTCCAAAAGATTCTGAACCACATGATCAGGTTAGCAACAGAAATAACTTCACTTCTTGGTTCCAGTTTCTAATGTAATCACTTCTTGTTGTTTTTGTTGTTGTTGCTGTGACCAAAAGACCTGAGAAGAACAATGTAGGGGAAGAAAAGATTTTTGTGGGGCTCACAGTTTCAGAGGTCTCATTTCATAGATAGCTAACTCTATTGTGTGGGTTCAAGGTGATGCAGAACATCATGTTGGAAGGATATAGCAGAGGAAAGCAGTTCAGAACAGGGCAACAAGAAAGGATAAGAGAGAGGAGGAGAGTGCTCTTTTCACCAGGGACAGAATATAAACCCCAAAGACATGCACCCAGTGACCTACTTCTTTCAGTCATACTCTATCTGCCTACAGTTACTGCCATTATTAATTCATATAAGCGGATTAATGTTCTGATTAGATTAAGTGTCTCATAATCCTGTCATTTCACCACTGAATTCCTTGCACTGTTTCACACATGAGATTTGAGAAGACACCTCATATCTAAACCTTAACTTAGTCATAAAGAAGAATGTAATAATGGTATTTGCTGGCAAATGCGTGGAACTGGAAAACATCTTGCTAAGTGAAAGAAGCCAGATCCAGGAAAGCAAGGGTCAAATGTTTTCTCTCAAAAGCAGAAACTATACCAAGATAAGGGAAACAAAATGGGCATGGGAAAACCACATAAAAATAAAAGAGAAATCAGTGCAAAGGGGAAAGGGGTCTGTCATGGAATTAGGAGGGATAGGAGAAAAATGGAAAAGTAGAATCAATCAGACCAAACTTTCCTATGCACATATGTGAATGTACCACAGTGAATTTCACTTTTATGTATATCCGTTATTCACTATTTTGAAAAATTTATAAATAAATTGAAGACTGGTAGAATAGAGGACAAAGAACTGGGGAAGGAGGGGGAGTGTATTATTGGCAACTAAATTGAATCAAATTATATTCTATGATTATAAAATTATATCAAAATTAACCCCAATAATGTATATAATTATAGTACACTAATAAAAAATAAAGAATTCTGTCTGTTACATGAAAAGGCCCAGCTCCCCTTGCATACAAATTTCTGCCTTCCAGATTAATATCATAAGTACCTGTCAACAAATGGGATACTTTTCAAAACTAAATTGGGAATACAACTAGAAACATTTTTAATATTTATATTGAATTTTTATATAATACAATGTTTTATTTTTTACTCTCTTCCTCATGGTTTTAAAAATTGTATATCTATTTCCAGTTTTATACAGATACATATGGTAAAAGTGCACATAGTACAGAACAATCTAACATGATAAATAAATATCCTTCTGTAACATGGAATCTCTGATGTCTTCAAAATCCTTAAATAGTCATATGAGTAACACACCAAATAATGTGAACCTCAGGGTCTTTTCTCTAACACCTTTGCTACTGAGGAAACATTCAGTCTTCACCTTCATTAAGAAAAATCAAAAAGCAATATGCACACACTGATTTGAGACAGAAAATCCAGGTAGGACCTCAGACACCACTGGATTTAGTTGTGCTTCCAGAGTCCCAAGTGTTCTGAAGACACTGTTGCAGGACCTTAGCCAAGTCCTTCCTCAATGCCACAGGTCCTCCTGGCCAGCTGCACATCCTTGGCGATGAGAGTGACTCTAGCATGTAAGGAGAGGAGATAGGCATCCTCAAACAGGAAAACTAAAAACGCTTCTGCCATCTCTTGAAGGGCCAACAAGGCCTGGGCTTGCCAACTGAAGTCCACACCACTGTGAATTTAATATGTATTTATTTAACCAGGTGGTTGAAGGGGTACTTTCTTATCAAGAGGTCTGTGCTCTTCTGTAGCTTTATGATTTCCTTAATCCAATCACATCTACAGTGACTGTATTGACGGAATAAAGAAACTAGGGAGGTGTCCCGCTCCTGGGCAGGGGATCCAACTCAAGCTGAGCCTCTTCAGGGCCTTGGGCTTCAGCAGACTGAGCCCATGACAGGCCTTTCTGGATCCACGACTCCTGCGCAGCCTTCTGAATCTATGTGATTCAGGCCTGGATAGAGGACACATGAGTGCCCTGTCAGCATGCTTTGGGAGGAGCCTATACTGCCTCTTTCAAATTAATTTTAAGGTTGTTTTTTCTAGTTTTGTGAAGCATGTTGTTGATATTTTGATGGGGGTTGCATTGAATATTTATATTGCTTTTCATAGTATGGCCATTTTAGCAATATTAATTCCCCCTATTCAAGAACATGGGCGATCTTTCCTTCTTCTGAAATCCTCTTTGATTCCTTTCTGTAGTTTTCAAAGTATAGATCGTTCACCTCCTTGATTAGTTTAATTTCACCTCCTTGATTGGATTATTACACACACACACACACACCCCACTTTTTTTTTTATCCATTCATCTACTGAAGGGCATCTAGGTTGGCTCCACGGTTTAGCTATTGTGAATTGTGCTGCTGTAAACATTGATGTGGCTGTGTCCGTGTAGTATGCTGTTTTTAAGTCCTTTGGGTATAGACCAAGGAGATGGATAGCTGGGTCAAATTCCCAGATTTCCAAGGAATCTCCATACTGCTTTCCAGATTGGCTCCATCAATTTGCAGTCCCACCAGCAATGTATGAGTGTGCCTTTTCCCCCACATCCTTACCAACATTTACTGTTATTTGTATTCTTAATAGGTACCATTCTGAGCGGAGTGAGATGAAATCTTAGAATTGTTTTGATTTGCATTTCTCTAATTGGTAGAGATGTTGACTAAATATTTAATATATGTTTATGAAGCTTTTATTTGTGTGATTTGATGGAGAGTTCATTATTGTCTACATGTGCACTCCACAAATTTTAGCATGCTTCATTTATCAAAACTTAAATCATGAAATAAGCAGACACTTTATCAAACCATCAAAAATAGTGGGAGAGGAATGAGGAAAAATAGTTTAGAGTACATATGAAATAAAAAAAATACATAATAAAATATATTTTTTCTTGAGAGTGAACAAGCATGACTGCATATCAAATTAAGACGCTTGGATTGGATTAAAATATTTTAGTATAACAGCTATTTTATTGGTAAATATTAATTATACAGGATAATCAGATTCATTGAGTAATATTCACACATACAAATCATATGATTTGATCAGTTTTTGTAAGATCAGGCGAGGCGGGCAGCGACCAAAGAAGGCCGACTTAAAAAGACCACCCAAGGAGACTTTATTTGAGACATCACTACCAGGGGGAACTCAATCAGACCAACAGAGTGGACAGGAGCAGGGTCTGAGGAGAAATAGCGTGGGAGCTTGACAGGACTGGGATTTTATGGCATTTAGGCAGGAAGGGAAGGACTTGGGACAGGAAAGGGGAGTTCTAGGGTCCCTTGTCCCACTGGAGTTGGTCAGGGGAGCTGGCTGAACTCCAGGATTAGCCAGAGGGTTCTGCTGATTGACAGGTGTTAGTCAGGAGATCCCGCTGATTGACAGGCATTTCTGCAGGCACCTGATTGATGTTCCTTTCCCTCGGGGTCTGCTTTGTTCTAAGTCACAGCCACCAACCTGACAGTTTGAATCACCAAAATTTACCCATGTCTTCTCCTTCCCCTTTTTGTTTATCCCCTTCCTGTACCTCATGACATTCGTTTGTGTATTGTTCACTCTGTCACCCACATTTGAGAGAAAATTTATGACTTATGACTTATCTTTTTGATTTATGATTTATGACTTATCTTTCTGCTTTTAGCTTATTTCCCTAAACTTAATCGTCCTTGTTTAGCAAAAGACATGATTCTTTTCTTTTTTATGGCTGAAGAAAACACCATATTGTACATATGCCACATTTTCTTTATCCATTCACCTATTGAGAGAAACCTAGGCTAATTCCAACCTTGGCTATTTTTTTTTTTATTGAGCTGTGATAAATATGGGTATGCATGCATGTCTAAAATTTTCTAACATTAATTCTTTCAGATAAATAGCATGAACTGGTATAGTTGAATCATATGGTAGTTCAATTTTTGGATTTTTGAGGAACTTTTATTCATATTTTCATAGGGTCTTTACTTATTTATATTTCCTCCAAGTATATTAGATTTCCTTTTCCTTTGCATTCAAAGTAGAATGTATTGTCTTGATATTTTTCTGCATTATTTAATGGACTATTTTATTTAAACAGAATAGTTGGGTTCCTTTTGACATAATCATACATGCATGGAATTTGATTTACTCCATTTTAATCCCAGTTCCCCTCCCATCCTTCCTCCCATGATTCTAATTCCTCTACTCTACTGATCTTCCTTTTGCACATTTATTTATTTATTTTGATTGATGCTTTCTGCTTGTGCATAAAGATGGAATTCCTTGTGGTTGATATGCACATAGTGTAATTTTGTGAAATTCATTTCACATTTCTTCTCCTTTACCATTTCTTCTCCTTCAGTCTCCTTCTACTCTACAGGTCTTCCCTATATTTAAATTATCATGCCCCCTGCTTTTCCCTCATTTTGCTCTTGCTTCCACGTGTAAGAAAAGATTTGATTCTTGATTTTATGAGTCTGGCTTATTTTATTTAGCATGATGTTCCCCATTTCCATCCATTAAAAGGCAAATGCTACAATTGCATTCTACTTTATGAATGAGTAAAATTCCATCGTGTATATATACCACATGTTTTAACCCAACTATTGATGGGCATATGGGCTGGTTCCATAATTTGTATACTGTGAATTGGGCTGCTTTAAACATTTATATGACTATACAATTCTAGCATAGTGATTTTATTTACTTTGGATAATTCCTTGTGAAGGCGATAGCTGGGTTGTATGGTGGCTCCATTCATAGGTTTTTGAGGAATCACCATTTTTTTGCACTAAAATGCAATCCCACTAACAATATAAGAGTGTACCTTTACCTCCCACATTCTCACCAGCATTTATTATGAATTGTTTTATTAGTATTACCATTCTGACTGGAGTCGGATGAAATATAAATTTAGTTTTGATTTGAATTTCCCTGATTTCTCTGGATGTTAACATTTCTTAATATATTTGTAGATCAACTGTGTTTCTTCTTTTGATAAATGCTTGTTTAGTTCTTTTGCCCATTCATTGATTTGGTATTTAGGTTTTTTGTTTGTTTGTTTGTTTTGTTTTGTTTTTGGTGTTAAGTTTTTTTTTGAGTTCCTTATATACTGTGCATAGTAATACCCTCTCACAGGAATATTGGATGTTTCTTTCTATATTGTAGGTACTCTTTTCGTGTTCTTAATTGTTTTCTAGCTGTGCAGAAACATTTTAATTTGATGCAATCCTACTTACTGATCCCTGGTTTTATATCTTGAGATTTTGCTATATTTTAAAGAAAGTCAGTACTTGCACTAGTATGTTGGAGTGATGAACCCATGTTATTTTTTCTAGCAGTTACAAATTTTCTGGTATAATTCCTAATTTCTTTGCTCCATGTTGATTTGCCCCTTTTAAGTGAGAGAAATAGGAATCTACCTTCATTCTTCTATGGGGATATACAGTTTACCCAGCACCATTTGTTTAAAAGGCTATCTTTATTTCAACATATATTTTTGACACCTTTGTCAAGTATCAGATGACTGTAAGTACATGTGTTTGTCTTTATATCTTCTGTTCTGTTAAATTGGCCTCATGTCTATTTTAATGCCAATATCATACTGTTTTTGTTACTATAGCCCTTTAGTATAATTTAAGACCAGATATTTTAATGCTGTGCATTTTTTCTTCTTGCTTGGGATTGTTTAGGCAATTCTGTGTTTCTTATTATTTCCTATTAATTTAAGTACGTTTTCTTTATTTGGTGAAGAATGTCTTTGTTATTTTGATGGAGATTGCATTGAAGATGATATTACTTTTGGTAGTATTACCATTTTGACAATATTAATTCTGCCTATCCAAGAATATGGGATACCTTTCCACCTTCTATGGTCTTCTTCAATTTTTGTCTTCAGTGTTCTATCATTTTTATTGTAGAGATCTTCAACATCTTTAGATTAATTTCCAAGTATTATTTGAGGTTGTTGTAAAAAGAATGATTTTTTTATTTCATTCTCAGCAGAATAGAATATAATAAATTGGAATATAAGAAAAATAAAAGAATTGGAATATAAGAAAGCTTTTGATGTATAGATATTGATCATGTATCCTGCTGCTTTGTCAAATTATTTTGGAGCTCCAAAACCTTCTAGTGGAACTATTTAGATCTTCTAGATATGGGATTATGTCATTAGCAAACAGATAATTTGATTTCCTTTCCTATTTGTATACCTTTAATTTCCTCCTTTAGCTTGACTGCACTCACAAGCATTTAGAGAACTCTATTGAATAGAAGTGGTGAAAGTGTGCATCCTTGACATGTATGATTTTAGAGAAAATATTTTTAGTTTTTCTTCATTCAGTATGATGTTGTCTTTGAGTTTGTCATATATAGTATTTATATTGTTGAGGTAACTTCCTTCTACCTCAAATTTCTTCAACAATTTTTACATGAATGGGAGCTGGATTTTATCAAAGTCTCATTCTGAACATATTGAGATGATCATATAATTTTTGTCCCTATTTCTATTTATGTGGTGAATTACATTATTGATCTGCATATGTTGAACCAAAAATTCATCCCTGGGATCAAACCCACTTGATCCTAGTGTACTATCTTCTTGGTGTGTTTTTGAAAGAAGTTTGCTAATATTTATTAAAGATTCATACATATATGTTCAGCAAGTTTGTTGGGCTGTAATTTTCTTCCCTTGATGGGTCTATCTGGTTTTGGTATCAAGATTATACTGGCTTCACAAAATACATGTGCTAGTTTAATCTGCCTTTCAATTCCAAGGAATAATTTGAGAAATACTTGGGTTAGTTCTTCTTTAAAGGTCTGGTAGAATTCTGCTGAAAAATCCTTCTAGTCTTGGTCCTTTTTTTTTTTTTGATAGGCTTTTAATTGTTTTTCAAATTCATTGGTTGATATTGGTACTTTTAGGATTTCTGTATTTTCCTGGTTCAATTTGGGCATGTAATATATGCTAGAAGTTTGTCAATGTCTTTTAGATTTCCAGAATATTGGAGTGGAAATTTTCGTAATAGTTTCTAATGATCCTCTGGATTATCAGCAGAAATGTCTGCTGATAATTCCTTTAATCTATATATTTTTTTATATTGGTCCTCTTTTTCTTTTGGTTAGTTTTGCTAAGAATTTATCAATGTTATTTATCTTTTAGAAGAACAAACTCTGTGCCGTATTGATTCTATCTTGTGTTTTTATTCTCAGTTGCATTATTTTTGACTCTGATCTTAATTACTTCCTGCCTTCTACTGATTTTGAAATTGTTTGTTCTTTTTCTAGGGTTTTGAGGTAGAGCACAAGCTTTATTTTTTTTTTGGGGGGGTGATCTCTCTTTTTCTTAATGTAGGCACTCAATGCTATAAAATTTCCCTACTAGAACTGTTTTTATATATCTAAATGATTTTAATATATTATATCTCTGTTCTAATTTGTTTCTAAGATTCCTTGATTTCTTCTGTGATATATTCTTCTTTTAAAAGTGTATTGTTTTATATCCATTTGTTTGTGGTTTATATTGTTTGTTTTGCTGTTTATTTCCAGTTTTATTCTATTATGATCTAGTAAGACACATGAAATTATATCAAATTTTCTATGTGTTCTAAGACACATATTGTAATCTAGATAATATTCTATTTTGGATAAATGTTTCATGAGCTACTGGGATAAAAGTAAATTCAGCTGTTTTGGGGTGAACCATTTTGTGGATAACTATTAGGTCCATTTGATTTATTGGACCATTTAGGTTAGAAATATATTCATTGGTTTTATATTTTGATGAGCTTTCTTTTGGTGATAATGCTGTCATTATTATATTGAGGTCAGCGTGGGATCTAATGTCAAGTTGTATTTTTTTTTAATTAAGTGCACTTACTGTTGGGGAATATATACTTACTATTACTATATTTTCTTATTGGATTATTCCCTTTATGAAGATGTAATAGACTTCCTGGACTCTTCTTTTGCTTAAAATTGCTCTGTCAGATATGATAATAGCTACTGTTGCTTGGTTTTGAACTACATTTGCATAGAATTTTTTCCATACTTTTACTTTCAGTCTGAGGGTGTCTTTTCTGATGAATTGAATCTCTTGCAAGAAGCATGTATTTGGTTCTTATTTGTTGATCCATTCTGCTAATCTACATCTTTCAATTTGGAATTTTAGAGTATTTAATTCAGTGTGATTATGAATATGTGTTTGTTTTTTTGCCATTTTGATTTGTTTGCTATATTTTATTTTGTCTATCCCTTCATTGATTGTTTTTTCTTCTAGTGACCTTTATTTGGCAACTTTTTGTCATTGTTGTTCTGTGTGTATTATATCTTTGAGTACTCTTTAAAATGCTGGCTTAGTGGTTATAAAATTTTTAGTTTATCATTACCATTAAAAGTTTTTATTTCTCCATCAGTTTTGAAACATCATTTGCTGGATGTAGTAAACCTGGCTTGAAACTTCTTTCTTTTAGAGCTTAGAATATCTCATTCTAGCCAGTCTTTGATTTTTGGGCCTTAGTTGAAAAGTCAGAGGTGAGCCTTATTGGTTTGCCTCTAAATATAAACTAGCATTTTTCTCCTGAAGGTTTTAATATCCTTTTCTTATTTTATATTTTAGGCATTTTGCTTATGATGTGTCTTGTCTTGGATAGTTTCTTTTATGACCTTGTTTATGTGTGGTCCTATATGCCTCTTGTATGCAAATTTATCTCATTCCTAATATGCAGAAAGTTTTCTGTTACTATCTCATTGAAAATGTCCTTAATGCTTTTAACTGATATGTCTATGTTTTCTTCTATCCAAGCAACTCTCAGGTTTGTTACCTTGATGCTGTGCTATAGTTCTTATATATTCTGGTCATTGTCCTTTATTGCATACTGAATATTCACTTTCATATACCCTGTCTTCAAGGCCTCAAGTTGTGTCTACAAGCCACAAAGTTCTATTTTTTATGCAATTTAATCATGAATAAATATTATTTCAAGCAAATTATTAATTTGATTTATTGTGTTTTTTTATTTCTGGTTTTCTGGTTTATTTCTTTTCATTTTATCTATTTCTTTATTGAAACAATTTTTCTTTTTTTTTTAAATTTTTTATTGTTGGCTGTTCAAAACATTACATAATTCTTGATATATCATATTTCACACTTTGATTCAAGTGGGTTATGAGCTCCCATTTTTACCCCATATACAGATTGCAGAATCACATCAGTTACACATCCATTGATTTACATATTGCCATAGTAGTGTCTGTTGTGTTCTGCTGCCTTTCCTATCCTCTACTATCCCCCCTCCCCTTCCCTCCCCTCGCCTCTTCTCTCTCTGCCCCTTCTACTGACATTCATTTGTCCCCCTTGTATTATTTTTCCCTTTCCCCTCACTTCCTCTTGTAT